>NW_023494790.1:4261839-4374339 GCF_904425465.1 Colossoma macropomum
TGCATTATTAACTCATTTGAGCCAGCTGCCTTTACATTGTGTAGTTTCATGGTGAATGGAGCAACAGAAATGCTCCAAAATTGCTTTGAAGAAATTCTCTTTACATTAAGTTCCATTAAAAATAAAGAACATTTTGCCCTCCCATAAAGTCACCAGTTTGGAGGTACTTGTTTTTTCGGACAGCAACGATATTTATACCTCGCAGTTTAGTAACTGTACTGCTGTTGTTTCTTTGCCTCATTTACATGGATGGTTGTTTGATGAAGCACGTTTACATGTTTAAAGCAGCACTATGTAGGATTTGGGGATGTAGAGCCCTCTCTGGTGGAAATGTGTAATTGCGTGCAACGTGTGGAAGAACATTTTGTAACACTGGGTGTGCTTTGGACTCCCACAAGCGGATGAATCTGACTTTTGCGAGGCTGAAAGAGAATTTAAAGAGAACTCAGTCTAAACGTGGTGAAGGAGCGTCTTCTGAGGATGTGAGTGAATTATCTACTATTGTCATCACATCTTCATCAGTATGATGTTGATTTTGAGATCATTTGAGGTCTAAACATCGAGCCAGACCTTCTTTTTGAGTCTGTGTGTGACGTTAATACATAAAGACGTACGACGTGGTGTGAAAAATTTGATGCCTCTGACTTTTAAATGAGTATTTTACAGTGCGCAGCAGCGTAGCTCACCATATTGTAGTGTGTTTTTGTTTCTCCATGCTCAGTAACGCTTCTTCTTTCAGTTTTAACTAAAATATTACACAGTGCTGCTTTGGTTCTGTCTGCAGACCTTTTCTTCTATCTTTCTACTGTTTTAGTGCTGGCACTCTGCTGAGATCTCGTCATGTATTTATTGCTCTATAAACAAAGCGATGGGTCAGTTTAGATAAAAGGATTTTCACTGTGTAATACAGGGGTCTCCATCTCTGGTCCTAAAGATCTGAGTCTAGTTCCAACCACCACAGTCTGCCACACCTGCTCCAGCTAATCAGCCTCTTCCCAAGTCCCTGATAGGCGGGATCAGCTGCATTAGAGTTCAGTAAAGCTTATTGGATGCAGGTTGGAACTGAACTCTGTAGGAAGGTAGATCTCCAGGACCAGAGCAGGAAACCACTGGTCCAACAACGGCATATAACCGTGGCTTTGGTAGGATGGTCTGTATTTGCAGTGATTATGCTGAGACTTGTTTGAAGCGTCATTACAGTTTTACTAAGGCCCAATCCTATTTCACCCCTCAGCCCTACCACTTAGCCCTACCCCTCCGTTTTTACGTTCACGTCTAGGGGTAGGGTGTCCTGATTCTTGTTGAGGTAGAGGGGTAGGGTGAGGTGTTGGGGCTACAGGACCCTCCAAATGGAGGTTTTTAAGACACTCCAAACAGAGTGTTATGAGAAAAATAAATGTAAAGATGTAAATGTAAAAATAAAAACGAATTTTCTCTGTTAAAAATTACGATAACTATCGTATTATCTTAGTTTAATGTTGTTTTAGTGTATTATTTATGAATTTCTTAATAGCAAGCATAAAAAATCACTAGCTAGCTAGCTAAATTTCCCATTTCGCCTTAAATGGAGCAGCAGTTACATTCTGGAGCCTCAGGCATCAGAACTGCTGCTCCATTTAAGGTGGAACGGGAAAATTTGAGTGAGAAGCTGACGAATATCTGACTTCAGCCTCATATCACTGAAAGAATGGGGGGACGGGGTTGATAATAAAGGGCTATGATTCCCTAAATGTAACTAAAGCCCAGCAGTGAGGAGCTGAACTTTACCCTCCTCTGCTGTCACTGCAGACTGGCAGGGTCGCCTACAGAGCAGCGCTGGTAGCTGTTAATGAAGTGATGCTCTTTTTATTTGAGGGTCCCATTTCAGAGGGAAGATTTCAACCACTACCCCTTAATTCAGTTCCAAGGGGCAAAGGGGACACTTGAAAACAAGGGGTAGGGGTAAAAATAGGAAATGGGATTGGGCCTTAGTTACTTGAACACCTCTGTCCATTCAGAAGCTGTATTCTCAAAACAGTTCACACACGATTCTAAACAGAGGCTTGCTGACCAAAATATATACAGTATATGTGATGTTATATAGGCCGATCCACAAATAACACTAAAAACACGCCAACCTTCAAACCAAATACTACAGCTGACAATCAGGAGAGTGAAGTCCTTCAGTCACTCGCTAAACAACAAGCAAATACACACAAAAAAAACAGGTTTCAGCTTATTCAGCCTCCATTAGTGCTGTATGTCTGTGCTCTCCACTGATACTTTACTGTAAATCATTACTGTACATCATCAGGAAAGCCGTGTGGAGTGTTTCAGTGTCTCTAATAAACTTGATTATGTGGTTTCTGACACTGTATGATTCACTGTTATCTATAAACATGGGCTAAAGTACAGCTACAACGGCTGGCAGCATTAAAGGAAGAGAGAGACCAGAAGAAAAACTTAGCAGTGTTAAAAATAATATTAGAAAATGAATATTTCAGAGTTCAGAGAGTAAAATAAGGCTAAGATTTTATGTAAAGGCATTGTGATCTGAAAAAGAGCCATCTCTCTCTCTGTCTCTCTCTCTCTGTCTGTCTCTCTCTCTCACACTCTGACACACACACACACACACACACTCGTGTGGTGTTAGCATGCAGGATTAGCGCTGTAGGCCTCGGCCTGGACAGATGTTCCTTCGTTGTTCCGGTGGTTTTGTCCCGCCGGCGGTGGTGTTTGTTGTTCCTCTGAGTGTAATAAAGTGAGATTACAGTGGACATACGGTCAGGACAGTGTAATCCCTCAGTCCAGCTGTGTGGGTCACTATAGAAACGGACACATCAGGATTTACCCCCCTGGTTCAGTTTATAGAGTGGATTTATAACACAGAGAGAGAGAGAGAAAACAGAAAAGACAGATGAGAGATTAAAGGAAAGAAAACAATAACATGGATTACAGCTGGATTACACGAGGAAGTCATGATAGCTCCTCTCATCCGTCCATCAGGAAAGAGAGGAATAGAACCGTGAAAGAAATGGAGACAATTAGGACCTACAAGGAATGAGAAGGATGAAATCTGGAAAGAGAAGGAAACAGGAAAGAGGACTGGAGTTGGGAAATAGTCAGGAAAAGTGGGACAAAATCAAGAGAGGGAAAGAATCGGGAATAAGATGAATGTTATCAGGAAAGAGGGATGGGATCAATGGAATCAGGTGGATGGAATCAAGGAGAAGGATGAAATAGGGAATGATAGTGATAGAGTCAGGGAATAGAGGGAGAGAATCAGAAAAGAGAAGATCAGGATCAGGAGAAAGAGGTATGGAACCAGACTGACAGAGTCAAGATATAGAGGGACAGGATCGGGAAAGGGAAACTCTGATTGGTCAAGCTCATCTTCATCTAAATGCAATTATATGTTTAAGCAATAGAACACTCGAGGTCGTGTGTTATTGTGAAATAACATCACAGCTGTGATTTGGTCGCCGTAGATCATCACAGCCGTGATGTTATTGGCGATAACACACTCCTCGAGTGTTCTATTGCTTTTATACCACAGTTAAATGAATAAAGTAATAAATTAATAAACTGGGCCGTGAACGCGGCGTTTAATATGTTTTAATGTTCGCAGTTCCTTCACCAAATTATAGTTCCTTAACAAGCAGCTTGTTTCTACGTCAGAGTAACAAACTCCGCCCACTCGCTGCTCAGTCTGCTGTAAGCCTCGCCTTTTAAAGTACAGACTGAGCCACAAAACTGCCGCAATATCAAGTTCAGCTCAGTTTTGTCAGTTTTTTTCCAGATCAGTATTAATGTTGTTTTGTTCCAGCCAGTCTGTAAAGCATCTTACAGCCCATTTAGTTTGGCGAATGGTGTTGGGTTCATTTCTGGCTGATTCCAGGTTGTTTAGCTGTTCTTCTGTCACAGCTGCCGACTGAAAAGCTGCTCAGTGGTGATGACAGTTTGGGAATTTAGTGTCGTCTCATCTTCAGAGTCTGACCAAATCGGCTGTCGGTCAAATGTGATCTTAAAAGTGTCCGTTTTCTGTTTGTGGCAAAGTAAGAAGTAAAAACGTTCAAACGGCTTGAGCGTCTCCTACAGCTGTCAAAGTCGTTGCTTAGCAACGGCGTCTCAGCGGAGTGATAGTGTTTTTGAAAAACCCGTGATGTTATGGTGAAATAACAGCATGGTTAGAACGCTTCTCAACCAATCAGCTCGCGTGGCCGGAACTACCTGTTGTATAAATATATTTATATGACATGTATATACGCGATATTAAAACGATGAATCGTTCAGCCCTGGTGCACGCTGATGAAGATTTTCACCAGCTGCCGTCCTCGTTATTTGTGCTCTGCCCTCTTTTCCCCGTTCCTGATCTGTGTGTGTGTGTGTGTGTGTGTGTGTGTGTGTGTGTGTGTGTTTGTGTCCTGCCGGTTCTCCGGGCTTTTAGCCAAGAACACAAACATTTTCCTGACAAGGACGGTCAAGTGTTTACTGACGAAGCAAAAGCGTTACTGGCACCGGACTCTGCTCTGTGTGAGTGTGATTCAGTGTCAGAGTGACTCGGGGGGTCTCCTCAGTGTGTGGTGAGCGTGTGTAATGATGGAGAGATCCCCTGATGTTCCGCTGTGTTTGAAGCAGAACCCTGCAGACTGTGGAGAGGAAAATAAAGTCCTTCAGTTCTTCATGTCGCAGCTGAGCTGTAGGGGTCCATTACTGCTGAACACTGACCAACAGTGGACACTCGGAGACCCACAGAGAGGAGTGAGATATTCCTGATCTGTCTATTTATCTCTCAGGGGAGGCGCCAGGGTTTTTTTGCAGGGGTGCTAAAACAGATGAAGGAGATGCTATATTTATGGTTGTTTTGGTGGCAATATGTGAACACTGGGGGTTGCGGGGGGGTTGGTGGTCAGAGTCACTGACCCATAGTCTAGATACACACCGAATTCAGTGCAGAGAAGAGACCCATCATTTTTTCCAGACCGCCGTTTATTTGTTTAGCGTGAACCTGAGTGCGAGTGGAGTGTTCACACCTGGCAAAATAAACCGAACTAAAGAAAGAGGTCAGTTTGTCAACACCTGCCTTGTTTGCCGGCCCAATTCAGCATTCGAGCACACATACCTGCTTTCTTTCACCAGCATTTACACCTGCTTTTTGTGTGGACCAATCAGATTTTTACTTTAGTTTGTGAGGTGTGAACACTCCATAGTGAACCGAATGAACCGAAGTCTGCAAAAAATTACGGGTCTCTGTGGTTCAGTTCACCTCTGGGTGCTATTGTGTGATGATCTGTCTGTCTGTCTATGTGTCTATCTATCTATCTATCTATCTATCTGTCTCTCTGTCTATCCACCTACATTGGGCCCTACACAGTATTTGAACATTACCGCTCACAAGTTGGTCATAATAATAATAACAGTCATTCAGTAACAACTCATACAGTGTAGATTGAAATGCTACAAACTAAACACTAAAATTTCAACCAACACTTCATTCACAGTTTACAATAAAGTTAGAACATGATAAAAAATAAAAAAAATAAATTTTATTGGAATAAAAAAGTTAGAATGTTCTGTTTAATGTAATTTGTCACAAAAACACTCTGAGTGCCTGTTTAATTAGTGAGATTTGGTTATCGGTTTTCAAATATGAGACATTGTGGGTGTCATTTTCTTAATCAGTTCATTCTAAATGCTGTACAGATTTATCAGTTATCATGAACTCACTTACAGCTCTGTTTATCAATGAAAATGTCTGTTTGGAGCTTAGAAATGAGTTTAATCGTAGAATCATGTTATACACGCAACTTCAAAGAAACTGGTTTTATATGAATGAAGTCAGTCAATTCAAGTCAAAGTTTATTTATGTAGCACTTTTTACAACAGGTGTTGTCACAAAGCAGCTTTACAGTGGCAAGGAATAACTCCATAAAAGCAAGAGGAAGAGTGTTAGTATAAAATATTAGAATGCAAAAACGGGGAAAAACAGGTGGAGAAGTGGTTCATTAGATAGTCTGAGTTTATGCAGCAGCAGCATCATCAGGAGGGTCAGTTCATGCAGGTGAGGTTTGCACAGCGTTGTACAGCGTGAAGCTCAGTGGTGGTCAAACGGTGCAGATCAGCCAAGGGAGACAGTGATCCCAAACTTTTGATTGGTAGTGCTGACTTTAATGAAGTTCCTTCAGTTGCTTCATAAAATGTTCAACAAAATGATGTTTGTTTCAGAGAGAAAAGACACTTTTAACATGGGACCAATGGTGGAGTGTCTGGAGAAGATCTCCATCCAGACGACCCTCAGATCAGAGGTGGAAACTTCAAAGTCTGGAGCTGTTTTTCTTACAGTGCTGTCGCTCATGTTTATTGATGGTTCATAAACTCAGAAGCAGGCAGAGGCATTTTGGATATAAACCTGCAGAAGATCTGCAAAGATATAACGATCTGAAACACGACGAACGTTATACGTTTTTAAGCATGAAACAAACGTCCAAATACTTCTAGGGTCGCTGTACATTTTTCTGTCTATATATAGATGGATGGACTCCCTTGGAAAAGTTTGGTGGGGGGGGGCAACTTTTCTGCTTAGTATGAAGAGTAGGGATGGGAATTGATAACATTTAATTGAAACCAGTGCCATTATTGATTGTTTATCGGTCCCGATTCTTTAACGATTCCCTTATTGATTCCTGATCAGCTTTCTGTGTGAGGAAAAAGTGGGCCTACCCTGGTTTTCAGTGCCAACACAGCTGTTTTATCATCTCTGATAGCTGTTAAATTACAAGCTCCTTTTCTTAAAAAGATCAGACTTGGAAAACAAACCTAAAACTGACTAATAAAATTTTTGTCCAGCATTTGGTTTTATTTCGCTTTTCTTAGTCAAAGAAAAACTCTACTGATCCTGCCTGCTTTAATGTTATTATAACAGGATATTTACCCTCTGTACCGACGCACTCTGTTGGGATGCAGTGCGCGCGTGCATGGAGTGTCAAACGCATGGAATTCCTGGGATTTTAGCCCGTGCTGTGTCGAAAGACATCAATATAGATTTCAACACATTGCTGGTGTTTTCACTCGTACTCGACTGATCATTTTACAGATATTGCAAGCAGCACTGCTGTCGTCTTCCTTCTTGAAATGTTCAATGGGGTTCTTTGCGAAATTTCCTAGAAGAACCGCTTTTGGTTCCCTAAGGAATGTTTTAGTGGATGAGCTAATATGAAAGTATAAGCTAGTGTGTCCAGTGGATGGTGCTATATTCCAACACCAAATGTCTGCATCAAGTTTTCTTTATAGCTGGTTTACATGCAACTTTCATGCCACTAGTTGCATGTTGTGAGTTACATGCAGCATAATTCCCTTTGAACTTTTCCAGGTTTTTTGAACAGCCATATGTGTAATTGAGCTAATTACCAGGTTTGGTTGGTTTGCTACAGCAGGGAAATCACCAAGCTGTGCTGGGCTCCAGTTCCCCACCCCTGTTTTACAGCATCGCTCATTTTTGTCCATTTTCGGCATTACTCTCGAGGTCGGAAATCTGTCAGGAATTCCTTCCGTTCTGCAGGTGTCTTTTGTGAAGAACAGTGGCGAGATCCGGACAGCTTTCTAATTAAAATGTTAAGCAAACTAACAAAGAAAACCTAGAACCCAACCTTTTGATCTGTAGACGTAGAGTGCTTTGTCCAGAACCTGTGTAGTGTCCAGCTCAGCCAAGCAGAATGCTGTTTAAGTGCCGTAAGTGCTGTCGGTAATTAATAACGTCCTACAGCGGCTGTGAAGAGGCGACACGCTGATTGATTTTGCCGCTCCATTTCATTACTCTGTTGCTTTTTCCCCTTTTTGCGTTAGTTTGTGTCCGTCAGCGTCCATCCATTCTTCTGAAATCAGCGGTCATTTGGCTGCTTCTTTATTCACAGGTTTGCATTTCGTGCCCTTTTCATTCCTGGCATTTCACTCACGGCCGCTATTATTTTCAGCGAACGGTGAGAAATAAGATTCGGAACTCTGTCTTTAGAAATCAGCCAAGATGGTAAATGGTTTTCCTTTTGTTCGTTTTGTCTCTTCTCGTTGGAGAAGTGACCGCAAGATCAGCGCAGTGCTGGCGGTACAATGGCCACAGTAATGACCAACACACGCAATTACTTTTCCTTCTTAGCTCCTAAATCAAGGACTCCAATTATTCCCGAACACAAAGGCCTGCAGTGCTCAGCCGGCGCACCTGATTAAAGCGGTCCTCACCTCAGGGCAGCTGGAGATGAGTCAGATTCACAGCCACACAAAGCGAGTGGTGAAAAGCCCGGCGCTCTGGCTCCACTGACTCTGTTTCATAAGCGCCCAGAGCAGAACAGAAATGATTAATTAATGTCAATATTAGTGTCAATGTTTCAGATTTGTTCTCTTTTATTCCTGAAGGGCGAGAGATTATACTCAATTGTGAAATCAGTATGTCCAGTGGATGGTGTTACAGTCTTACATCAAATGTTTGCTTCAAGGCTCCTGTAAGGCTGGTTTACATGAAACTTTCATGCCACTAGTTGTGAGTTGCATGCAATGTAATTCCTTTTAGCCTTTTTCAAGTCTGACTTTCGGAAACAGTAAAGACGGATTCAGTAGTCTGGCTTTCGGAAACACTAAGCATGGATTCAGTGTTTTATTAATTTACCAGTTGTGGAAGTCTCTCTTCTTGTACTTCGGGATTCAATAGGTTTGAAAATGTGGCTGGTTTAGGATGTTCCTACCTGGTTTACCACAACAACAACAGCAACATTTATTTGTATAATTCCTTTTACAACTAGTGATGTCTCAAAGTAGCTTTACAGAAAAGCAGTTTATGGAAGGATCAAAAGAAAAAAGAAAATAGAAAAAAAAGAAAATAAAAAGGAGTCCATGTATAGACGTAAGGGACTGAATTCGGGTCCAAGCCCCCCCATGAGCAAGCCAGAGGCGACAGTGGCAAGGAAAAACTCCCTAGGAGTAAGAGGAGGAAACCTCGAGAGGAACCCAGGCCCAAGGGAGGAACCCATCCTTCTCTCATCAACCCCGGATGAAGAGAGAATGACATAGCTAATGAGATTTTATGACAAGATACAACAAAGAATTTTAGACCTTGAACATCTTTCAGAAATATTCTGATTAATCCAGTAGGAAGTAAAGTTAGAACCATCTCATAGGTTCTCTGGTAGGTCCTACTTGATGGAATGCTGCAGTTTTCTTCAGTGTAAAGGAAGTGTTTTTTGAATATAGAGTGAGTGCAATATGGCGTCCCCCGGGGCTCTGCTTTAGGGCCCCTTGCTGTTCGCCATTCATTTACAGCTTCCAAACTATACAGTCACATAAGAGCTGATATTTTTTTTCTATGAAGAGTTTTTGTCCTACTCTGCATTGGTTATGCCTCATAGTTGTGGTTTTTGGTTGAAAACAATCTGAATGTCAAAATAAATGTCAAAAATACGCAGTTTTGAATATATCAGGAGAGTTTGTTTATTTTAGAATAAGATTGTAATATTAAAAAGTACATTTGAAGTCATTTTGGGTTGGCGAATGACAGAAGCAGGTGGGCATAAATGTACTGGGCCCAATCATATCACCACCACTGTCACACTTTACGGCTCTTTTCAAACAAGACCGCTTTTCACTAAATTCTTGGTCTGTTGGCCGTTGGTCCACAGTGCGCTAAACGCTTCCCATATCTTCTGCTGACCAACACCTCCAAACACAGTCACATGGAGAGATCTTTGAATCTTTCATCGCACCACCTGCTCTCTGTTCTCAGAGCCAAAACACCCCCAACGCCCCAAACCTCCCAACCCCCTGACCCCTGGGCTCTCTGTCCTGACTCAGCCAAAGCCCTCCCATTCTCCACACATTCCTGGAGATCCAGACTAAACTGTAACAGCTGAACATGCCTTTGTCCTGGACTTCCTGATATGTTATACATCAGGTTGGTCATTCTGGAGCCATTGGTCATCGTTAGTCACTCACAGCTTGGAGATTTATTCACTCTTATAGTGGATGTATATTTTAAGCAATGAAAGAACTAAACCCACTGAATACACAATTATAAGTGTACTCTAAACCAGTGGTCACCAACTCTGGTCCTGGAGATCTACCTTCCTAACCTGCTCCAGATAATTAACTCCATCAGACGTCCTTGATTGGCTTGATTGGCCAGACTCTGCCTGACAGTAGATCTTCATGAGGAGGGTTACTGACCTCTTCTGACCTCTTCTGCCCTCTTCTGGTTTTAGTCTGATTAACCCCTTAAACTGCGAAGTTTTTATTTATTTATTAATCTTAAGACTTATTATTTATTATCTACTATGAATTGTCCAGAATCTTCAATGAATTATACAGAATCTACTATTAAATATTTAATACTTACAATTAATTATTCAGTATCTCTACAATTGAATTATGAATTATTCAGTATCTACTATAAATGATCTAGTATATACTGGTAATGATTCAGTATGTACTGTTAATTATTTAATATCTACTATGAATTATTTAGTATATACTGTTAAATATTCAATATCTCTATGAATTATTCAGTATCTAGTATAAATTATTCAGTATCTACTATTGATTATTCAGTATCTACTATTAATTATTCAGTATCTACTAGAAATGATCTTGTATATACTGTTCATTATTCAATATCTACTATTAATTGCTCAGTATCTATTATTAATTATTCAGGAACTTGAATGAATTATTCAGTATCCACTGTTATTATCTAGAATCTACTATTAATTGTTCAGTAGCTAGTGTTAATTATTCAGTACTTCTACAAATTATTCAGGATCTTGAATGAATTATTCAGTATCTACTATTGATTATTCAGTATCTCTATAAAATATTCTGTATTATTCAGAATCTATGATAAATTATTCAAAGTCTATTAAGAATTATTTAGCGTCTACTATGTTATGATAAACTGTTTTCTTTATGAATGTATGCAATAGTTTGATGATGAAATTATCCAGACTATCAAGGTGGATCTATTTAGCCTCACGTCTGCAGTGTCACAGTAAAAACTTTATCTCCCGCTCAGAGATCTGAGTCTCAGAGCTGTTCTGTAGAGAACGTGGAGTCTGGTCTTTTGTTTACCTGCCTCAGGTGTTTAAGGAGAGCAGAACCGTGGCTGAGCTGGAGGTTTTAACGGGGTGAATTTGTCTGTGTCTCCCTTAGAAATGCTACGTGTAGCTGAGTAAAGACGATCTGCTCCTCATAATCACTGAAACATTCATGAAAAGCTCTCATAAATATTTCTTTTTCAGTAGAGATGTTGTGTTGGGTGAGCGAGTGCTTGGTAGACACGTCAAAGCTTGGTGAGATGTGTGTAAGAGAGCAGTGGGGAGTCTCTGATCAAAACAAACACACTGTTAGCGTGGTGGAGAATCTACAGGCAGAGCTGAGAGCTTTATTAGAGCTCTGGTCAGTAGGTCGGTGACTCGTGAGCAGCATTCCATCGTTAAATTGCGCCCACCAACCATCGCTAGTAGATGATGATATTGTAGGTGGGCATCGTGGCAGGCAAGCAGGAGCCCTTCCTGATAGTTAAGCAGATAATTGTTGACCAATCAAAGGGCGTGTCCCTGAACTGTTGACCAATCAGAGGCAGTGCTCCTGACTTGTCGGCCAATCAGAGGCAGTGCTCCTGACTTGTCGACCAATCAGAGGCACTGCTCCTAACTTGTCGACCAGTCAGAGGCTGTGTTCCTGACTTATTGACCAATCAGAGGCCGTGTTTCTGACTTGTCGACCAATCAGAGGCAGTGCTCCCAGCTTGTTGACCAGTCAGAGACTGTTCCTGACTTGTCGACCAATCAGAGACTGTGTTCCTGACTTGTCCACCAATCAGAGGGAGTGTTCCCGACTTTTCGACCAATCAGAAACTGTGTTCCTGACTTGTCAGCCAATCAGAGGCTGTGTTCCTGACTTGTCGACCAAGCAGAGGCAGTGCTCCTGAACTGTTGACCAGTCTGAGGCAGTGTTCCTGACTTGTCGGCCAATCAGAGGCAGTGCTCCTGACTTGTCAACCAATCAGAGGCAGTGCTCCTCACTTCTCGACCAGTCAGAGGCTGTGTTCCTGACTTATTGAACAATCAGAGGCTGCGTTTCTGACTTGTTGACCAATCAGAGGCAGTGCTCCTGAGTTGTCAACCAATCAAAGGCTGTGTTCCTGACTTGTTGACCAATCAGAGGGAGTGTTCCTGATTTGTCGACCAGTCAGAGGCTGTGTTCCTGACTTGTCGACCAATAAGAGGCTTCGTTCCTGACTTGTCGACCAATCAGAAACTGTGTTTCTGACTAGTTGGCCAAAGGCAGTGCTCCTGACTTGTCAACTAGTCAGAGGCAGTGTTTCTGACTTGTCGACCAATCAGAGGCTGTATTCCTGACTTGTCAACCAATCAGAGGCTGTGTTCCTGACTTGTCGACCAATCAGAGGCAGTGCTCCTGACTTATCGACCAATTAGCGGCAGTGCTATTGACTTGTCGACCAATCAGAGGCTGTGTTTCTGACTTGTCGGCCAATCAGAGGCAGTGCTCCTGACTTGTCAACCTAACCTGCAGACTGAGGAGCCTCTCAGATTCATGGCATCTTTCACCTGTTTCAGCACAACATTTTGAACAGCAACATCACAGAGAAGACTGTTTAAATTAAATGGAGACTGAAACTGTGGAGCGGCGACGCTCTGATAAACAGCAGGGGGCGCTCTCACAGTATTCACAACTTATAGTTTATCACACTCTAGTTTAGTTTTGACCTTTTATAGTCGCATTTTTACATTATTTTGATATATTATGTTTCAGCTGTGTGCGTATGGTCGGTTGCCAGGTAACAGACTTCATAATGTGTAAACGCCTCAATCAAGTTAAGATTTCTTAACAGGAGATAAGAAGCTGTAAGATAAGATAAAATTGCTAAATTAAGATCAGATTTGCTTCTGTAATCCGAGTTTGTGAAAAATCTGATCTTAAGCAGTCAGATCTTAACTTAAGACATACAGAGAGGAGGTTTCCTCTAATATGACCCCTGGACCTCAGAAGCTGGTGTAAATGGCAGTTCTGCATCTCATCATGCTGTTGCTAGTTTCCAGTGCTCATACCTGCGGGACACTTCTAATCCCTGATTGGAACATTTTTGCCATATTTTTTGTCAATTTTAAAACAGAAAAGAATGACGTGTAGACACAAGTCTAATATGAAATGTAAATTAAATTAATTTAAAATGAAATGCATTTAAATCAGATGTCTAGCAAAACCACACTAACACCTTTAGGTCTGCGGTTACATTGACGTTTATGTGAGTGTGACACTCCTGTCCATCTGAGATAACTATGCTAATGCTACACAGATTCTGCAGACATGTTCCCTTTTTAAAGTCACACAGGATGAAATTAACATAAAATCACTGATGATGATACTATAATTGTGCCACCCTTCGTGTGGAAACTGCTGACTGTTGTAGTTCTCAGTGTAGCTGGTTTACACTTATTTCCACACGAGGCACAAGAACTGTTTATTTACAGTAACTGGACTGTTTGATTCAGAATGGATGTATGAATTGAGGTAAGATACTGTAAATTAAAATTCCTAAACTCAGAGAGAAACAAAGGGAATCTGGCTCTCAGGCTTAGGCTAGCGCTCTGCTCTCACTGCCAGCTTAGTAAGCTACTCTATTTACTGCTGTGCTCACAGTAGCCACGTTTACATGCAGCCTAATAATCCGACTAATAGCTCAATCAGAAAAGAATACGTCCATGTAAACACCTCAGTCGGAATAGTCTAGTCCAATTGAGGCCATTTAGAATACAGTTTCTATCCGATTGAACGAGGTGGGTAATCCTGTAAATAATTTGTTAAATAGAAGAATGATATCTGTGTAAACGCCTGTATCTGATTACATTCCCTATCGGAAAGCTTAAGACCATTCTGATCATGTTCGTCGCGTCATAGTGAAAGTTTATACCGTTCAACATGGCGGAGCAGAAACTGGTCTGCAGAGGAGACGAAGTTTATGCTCTGATCTTTAAAAGACGGCGGTGGGACGGACGTCCAGCTTACATGTCTCAGAACACGATGTCTTCCTCTCGGCCTTCTTTAATAAGGACATGTGAAGGACGTTTTCCTGAGTCTGACATCATTTTAAAGGAATTAAAAACACAAGCACTGCTCACTGCTGCTCATCTCACTCTGACTGGACTCACGTGATGTTCGCTGTCATGGTAATGTTTACTTGTAGTGAGCATGTAAACGAAGATTTTCATCAGATTGTTAATTACAGTGAGATGTAAACGCCTCAGTCTTAATCTGTAATTGGACTGTATTCAGTCGGATTGGCAAAAATCTTTGCATGTAAATGCAGCCACTGTTAACCTCAGCACACAGCCCTGCCTGTCAAAGTAAGAGTCCTCAGCTAAACTGAACTCAGGTGGCTCTGACGCCACATCATTTCATATTGACTGCAGACCCCAGTATGGAACCCAGTTACACTGGCAAATTATAAGGTATCAAAAATCATTGGGTTGTTGGCTAAAAGAATCAATGTAGGATCACATCGTGATAAAGCTGGTGATTTACAGCCTTAGTGAAGACTCAGAGAGGCGGAATCAAAGCAGAACTAAAGCTTTCTCACCATCCACATCATACACATCCTGCCTTTGCGGCTTGGTGTCCTGATCAGACCTCCTACAGACAGACCGAGCTGGAAGAAAAAGCAGAAGCGGAGATCAGGGCTTCATCTGATGAAAGACGGACAATCAATAAGCACCAGGAGGAACCACGTCTAGAAGCTTTTGATGGGTATCTGAGTCAGGGATGGAAGTAATCATTTAAAAAAGCCTCTATCTTAGAAAAACTGCATTTTCTCCTTCCATTTTATTCTTTTGAAATAGGGGTTTGATGTTGGGTCCAAACATTGGTGAAGTTTTTACATGTGCTGTTCACTCCACAGTACATCATACATAGAAACAACACAGCAACAACAGCCGGTTTTAAATTCACTGTTGTTTTGATTTTGATGAAAACACATTTACATTCACACATACCAATATATTTGTTTATTTAGCCTACAGCAGTTTAGCCCCGCCCATGGAGCCTACAGTTTAGCCCCGCCCAATCACCTACAAATTAGCCCCACCTATTATGCCTACAGCTGTTTAGCCCCACCCTTTCAGCCTACAGTTCAGCCCCGCCCATTCAGCCTACTGTTTAGTTTCACCCATTTAGCCTACAGCAGTCCAGCCCCACCCATTGAGCCTAAACCTTAGCCCCGCCCATTCAGCCTATAGTTTAACTCCGCCCATTAACTCTACAGTTTAACCCCGCCCATTCAGCCTATAGTTTAGCCCCGCCCATTCAGCCTATAGTTTAGCCCCGCCTATTCAGCCTATAGTTTAGCCCCACCCATTCAGCCTACAGTTTAACCCCACCTATTCGAACTATAGTTTGGTCCCGCCCATTTAGCCTACAGTTTACCCCCACCTATTCAAACTATAGCTTGGTCCTGCCCGTTTAGCCTACAGTTTACCCCCACCTGATCAAACTATAGCTTGGTCCCGCCCATTTAGCCTACAGTTTAGCCCTACCCATTCAGCCTGCAGCAGTTTAGCTCCACCCATTCAGCCTACAGCCTACAATAGTTTAGCTCCACCCATTCAGCCTACAGCAGTTTAGCCGCACCCACTCCTCATTATATTTTGTATGATGTTGAATGGGTGGGGCTGGAGGCACTTTACAAAAAAATAACAAGCAATTTAACCTCAGATAATATATACATTGTACCTGACTTGCTGTTTTGTGCTCAGGCTCCGCCCCCCGACTGAAACTGTGTGTCAGAGAGCTGATCTTTGAGGAGACCCTGTCAGCAGAGCTCGACTTCAGCCTTTAAAACACATGAATGTATTAATGTGCTGGAGATCTGCAGAGCTGTTTCTGAGCATTAGAGCTCCTTCTGAAATGCACTGAACTCAGCTGAACTGAACTGACGACGGGACGGTTCTGGGTTTTGCCTTTAATGTGAAGCTGACCCCCCCCCCACCCCCACCCCCCTCTTTTCTCTCAGGATCCTCGTCCTCCATGCCAAACGAATCCCTCACTCCATTTCCACCTCTTTTTTGGAGAGGATGATACGGAGCTCGGACGGACAAACTGATTCCACACAGCCCAGAGCTGCAGAGGAGAGATAGAGAGAGAGAGAGACAGAGAGAGAGAAAAAGAGAGAGTTCAAGAAGGAGACAGAGAGCAAAAGGAAAGAGAGAGGAGAAAGCAATGGAGAAAGAAAAGAGAAAGGATAAAATATTGAGAATGATGGAGATGGAGGGGAGATAAATTACAAAGAAGATAGAAGAATGAAGACACGGATGAAGAGGGTGAAGCTAAACTTCTGTAGGCTGAATGGGTGGGGCTAAATCTGCTGTAGTCTGAATGGGTGGTGCTAAACTGCTGTAGGCTGAATAGGTGGGGCTAAACTGCTGTAGGTTGAATGGGTGGGGCTAAACTACTGTAGGCTGAGTGGGTGGAGCTAAACTGCTGTAGGTTGAATGGGTGGGGCTAAACTGCTGTAGGCTGAATGGGTGGAGCTAAACTGCTGTAGGTTGAATGGGTGGGGCTAAACTGCTGTAGGCTGAATGGGTGGTGCTAAACTGCTGTAGGCTGAATAGGTGGGGCTAAACTGCTGTAGGTTGAATGGGTGGGGCTAAACTGCTGTAGGTTGAATGGATGGGGCTAAACTGCTGCATACATTGCTCCTCTAATGTGTGCAGCAGAGAGTTATTATGAAGTCCAGCTCTCGCCTTCTGACTCGGCTCCATCCGTTTCTCCTCCCTCGGTGGAGAAAATTCAGGCCTTAAGTTCAGTGGTTGAGTCCCAAAGCCAGATAATTGCGCCTTAACAGAGAAAACAACTTCAAAATTAGAAAACAGGGCTGAAGACAAGGCCAACAAAACTACAGCACTGTGGGATGAAGCGAACGGTGGTCAGCGTCTGAGAGGAAACCAAACAGAATGTGGAATGTCGTGGGGTTTTATTTGATGTTCTGCTGGTTCAGTCTGTTATTGTCCTCACGTTGAGCCATTTCTGACCATGTGACCAAAGCTCTTGACCTGGCCATCTGTTCCAGGAACACTTTAGAGGAAAATAAAAAGCTTTTTATATGGTAAAAAAAGATTCTGCTTTTCGGACTGACTTGTTGGAGGCTGATTTATTTTGCCTTATTAAAATGGAAAAAATAGCCCATGTTTATACATAACAGTGAGTCATACGGTGCCAGAAACCACATAATTAAGACTATTACAGATTACTGAACAAGTGTGTGATGATTTAGGCCTGCGGTTAGCACCGTGCTAATTGGAGGCGTATAAGCTTACATTACTTGTTAGCTATATTAACCTTGTAGCTCCAGTGCTAAAACACCAAACACATCTCAACTGTCAAGGAGGGGAAACTGGGTTTAAATGAATTAAATCCAAAATATTTAATAAAAATCACATTCTAAACTAGTAAAAGTCCATTTCTTGAAGAAAACAAAGTGACTGCGCAGCTCAAGCAGTATTGGTAGGGTGGTTGCTGTGGTGTTGCTAGACGGTTGGTATGGCATCCCAGGTGGTTACTAGGATGTTGCTTGGCAGTTACATGGTTGCTAGGAAGTTGCTTGTATCGGGATGCACAAACTTTTAGCCACATAGTTCCGCCGTTCGTTCCTATGGGCAGAAAATTATAATGTAACAATCATTCTACAACAATCATACATCTGATCAGAAGGCTGTTAAAAGACTGAACATTCTGGAGTTGGTTCGCTGTCAGTATCTCGAAAACTGTGGGAAAAGTTCGCTTCTAAAAATCTGGCAGACAAGCAATAATGAGACGAATATCAATTGGATACAGAGGTGCCAACACCAATAATAAAATACTGAGTAACCCAACATATTCTGATGACTATGTCACCCCTAGTGTTTGTTATTACATTCATGAGCTCCTGCTGGTGTGGATTCATGGGTGATTTGTGTGCTAATAGCCCCCTCTGCTGGAGAAACTCCAGGCTGCTAAATGTGCTCTTAACGAGTGAGTGACAAATACAAGTTTGTTTGTGCTTCACATATTTTTAAAAACTGAGGTGTTTTCAGCTCCAGCGCTATTGGCTTCCCATGGTATTGGTTGGATGTGGTTGCTATGGTGTCCCTTGGCAGTTGCTATGGTATTCCAAGTGGTTGCTAGGGTCTTGCTAGTTGGTTTCTATGGTATTCCAGGTGGTTTCTAGGATGTAGGGAAACCATGAAGTATTATGTTTTCAGAACTTTGCAGGTCATCTGAACCATCAAGACACTTAAGTTGAACACAGGACGCTGAATTTTATGTTGCATTCTGGGAAACCTGGTGGACACGGTGCAGAATATACTCCACCATAGCCTTATTGATTTTCATATGACGAGCTGTTTAAAATTAAATTAGGTCTCTTTTCCAACATGATTATTACCTTTGAATCATCTTCACTGGGTTGTTGTCTATCATTGACGATATCCGATTACATCATCACATCACTCAAACATACAGTCTGTACTGGATTAATCCACCACATCCAGAAATCCACGGTGTTCAATATGTAGGCCGTCAAAGTGAATTGTGTTCCTCCGTGTATTTCTGTAAAGTTTGAACACATGCAGGTTGGAGTTGGGTTCTCCTGACCGGAGGGTTGTCCGGCAATGTGGACGCTGATGTATATTTCACACACTGTTATGTTTGAGCTGTACAGCTTCAGTGTGCTTGCTAACATAAAGAGAAACACTGCTGCTCTCTAATCCTGAACAAGCAGCTGAAAAACTGAAAATGTACACGTTGGTTCTGCGTTATTACTGCAGCGCAGAACGCTGTCAGTCAGACGTCTGGACGCACATTCTTATGAAGGATTTTCTTTATTTTTAATGTTTTCCACATTTTAGAATAACAGGAATGACAGTGAAGACATCAGAGCCATGAAAGAGCATGTGTGGTATTATGAAGGGCAAATTACACAGTACAACATATGCAAATTATGCAAAATAAAATGGAAATACATATATACACTTATACCTAACCCTATAGCTGAAATGTTATGTAGATGTAAATGCAAATTATAGTGCACAACATAATAATAATGATTAACTGTATACTTTGCATGCATTAAAATGCAGCTTGTAACTTGCGTTACAATCAGGAAGGCAAATACAAGCCAGCATAACAGCAGAAACAGATTAAAAAAATATTGAAAAAAAAAAATTAAACACAATAATAAAGTAATAACAAAACAATTATAATAAAATAGTACTAAAATGGGAACAACAAGTAGGTGTAGCTCAAGATAAATAAATGAATAAATATATCTTGGTTCACACCACAGAATATGCAATATAGAATTAAGTAAATAATTCTATTATGCAAGTTTAAATATAACACAGTTGTTACATAATAATGCAAATCATGCTGTGAAATTTTTATGAAACTTGCCGAATGTGTTTGTGTTTAACTGTTTCCCTTTATTTGTACTATTTGTGCTGCAGAAGATGGTTCTGTAAGGGTTCTTTAGTAAAGGGAATGTTTCTATTCAGAACTACATAGAACCACTTCATGCTTAAATAGTTCTTTGCATGGTGACGTGTTTTTTTTTAGATTGATGGAGAACGTGTTGTGTGGTTCTATATAGCACCAAAAGGGTTCTGCTATTGTGACAATGTCAAGCTTGTAACAACAGCAGAACCCCTTTTGGTGCTATATAGAACTGTTTTCAAAAAGGTTCTATATAGAACAATATGTAACACAATCTCCATCAACCTGAAATACAGTTTCACCCTGCAAATAGAACTATGTAGAAAAGTATAGAACTCATGGATCTAAGGAGAACCACTCCCTTTACTAAAGAACCTATGAAGAACCGTCATTTGTCCGAGTGTATAATAACACAATTTTACAGTGACCATAAAATTGTTTGGTAAATCCAAACATATAGATTTAGATCGAAACATAACGTTCTCTCAGTTAGGTGGTTCTGATACTTCAGTCCGGTTCTGTAGATGATGTTCTCCTCTGGGGTCTGGGTGGGAGCTGCTGCTGCAGTGCTGAGCTCCTGCTGAGTGAATGTGATTCAGTTTAACTCTGCACTTCCTTCATTCAGCACAGTTTCACTTTACACTCTCTCTATCTCTCTCTCTCTCTCTCTCTCTCTCCCACCACCCATCATATCTACTCTCTCCTCATTCTCTGCACTTCTTTATCCCTCCCTCTCTCTCCTTCCTTACCGATTCCACCCCAATGGGCTCAAGTCCAAGAGCACAGGTACTGATTAAGGTCGTTTTCACACTCCCGAATATTTGAGTCCACAACCAAGGTTGATTCTGGGCTCCTTGTTGGGAGAGGGGCTTATTATCACTGCTTTGCTTTCACACACAGGAATTCCATCCAATCTGTGGATCAATCACACAATTCCATACTTCACTTTTCTGAGCGCAGGTTTGCAGAATGATCGGCAGCTTCGTCTGTTTGCTGCTTTCATTATTTTACCTGGATACAAACACCGAAGCAGTGCAGAGCAGCTCTGTCTGTCCACAGCAGTCCTCTCCCCCATCACCACACTCGAAAAGGGAAGTGACACGATACGTTGAAGCAGTCAGGTTACAAAATGAACCAATCACGCAGCCCCACACGCCGCGCCGGGAGTGGAGAGCTTCCACACACACAGCGGACCCACCAGGGTTACCCCAGACCACCAATTTCAGGAGGACCAGAGATCGGTTCTCTGTTCCGCTCCTGGGTCTGGAAGAAGCTCTAGTGTGAAAACAGCCTTTAGATAAAGGCCTGTGTTGGTTGTTGTTTGTCGCCCTGAAAAGAATGGCATGGCCCCCTCCAGGTGAGGGCAGAGGACCTGCCAGGTGGAGGAGTTTAAGTATCCCGGGGTCTTGTTGACAAATGATGGGAAGAGGGATGGCGAGATCGGACGCAGGCTGGGACAGGAGCAGCAGTACTGCGGTCTCGGTCTCTGAGTGTTGAATGTCTTGTTGTGTGTGTCCTGTTGTGTTGTATTGTGTTCTGTGTTGTATTGTGTTCTGTGTTGTGTGTGTCCTGTTGTGTTGTATTGTGTTCTGTGTTGTATTGTGTTCTGTGTTGTGTGTGTCCTGTTGTGTTGTATTGTGTTCTGTGTTGTATTGTGTTCTGTGTTGTATTGTGTTCTGTGCTGTGTGTGTCCTGTTGTGTTGTATTGTGTTCTGTGTTGTATTGTGTTCTGTGTTGTGTGTGTCCTGTTGTGTTGTATTGTGTTCTGTGTTGTATTGTGTTCTGTGTTGTGTGTGTCCTGTTGTGTTGTATTGTGTTCTGTGCTGTGTGTGTCCTGTTGTGTTGTATTGTGTTCTGTGTTGTATTGTGTTCTGTGTTGTGTGTGTGTCCTGTTGTGTTGTATTGTGTTCTGTGTTGTATTGTGTTCTGTGTTGTGTGTGTCCTGTTGTGTTGTATTGTGTTCTGTGTTGTATTGTGTTCTGTGTTGTGTGTGTCCTGTTGTGTTGTATTGTGTTCTGTGTTGTATTGTGCTGTGTGTGTCCTGTTGTGTTGTATTGTGTTCTGTGTTGTATTGTGTTCTGTGTTGTATTGTGTTCTGTGTTGTGTGTGTCCTGTTGTGTTGTATTGTGTTCTGTGTTGTATTGTGTTCTGTGTTGTGTGTCCTGTTGTGTTATATTGTGTTCTGTGCTGTGTGTGTCCTGTTGTGTTGTATTGTGTTCTGTGTTGTGTTGTGTATTGTGTGTGTCCTGTTGTGTTGTATTGTGTTCTGTGTTGTGTGTGTCCTGTTGTGTTATAGTGTGTTCTGTGTTGTGTGGGTCCTGTTGTGTTATATTGTGCTCTGTGTTGTGTGTGTCCTGTTGTGTTGTATTGTGTTCTGTGTTGTGTGTGTCCTGTTGTGTTATAGTGTGTTCTGTGTTGTGTGTCCTGTTGTGTTGTATTGTGCTATGTGTTGTGTGTCCTGTTGTGTTGTATTGTGCTCTGTGTTGTATTGTGTTCTGTGTTGTGTGTGTCCTGTTGTGTTGTATTGTGTTCTGTGTTGTATTGTGTTCTGTGTTGTGTGTGCCCTGTTGTGTTATATTGTGTTCTGTGTTGTGTGCGTCCTGTTGTGTTGTATTGTGTTCTGTGTTGTGTGCGTCCTGTTGTGTTATATTGTGCTCTGTGTTGTGTGTTGTGTATTGTGTGTGTCCTGTTGTGTTATATTGTGTTCTGTGTTGTGTGTGTCCTGTTGTGTTGTATTGTGTTCTGTGTTGTGTGTGTCCTGTTGTGTTGTATTGTGTTCTGTGTTGTGTGTGTCCTGTTGTGTTGTATTGTGTTCTGTGTTGTGTGTGTCCTGTTGTGTTGTATTGTGTTCTGTGTTGTGTGTCCTGTTTGGTCTCTTATTGTATTCCCTAATGCGAGTCCTGATAGCCGTTGTGTTGTTTCCCAGTTGAGTGTCCAGTTGTTTGGTCTGTTGTGTTCCCTGTTGTGTGTGTGTGTGGGATGTTGGATGTCTTATTGTGTGTCCTGTTGTGTTCCCAGAGTGTCTTGCTTGTTGGGGGTGCTATTGTATTCCTTGTTGTTTGTGTGTCCTGTAGTGTCATGCTGTGTGTCCTGTTGAGTGTCCCATTGCGTTCCCTGTTGTGTGTCCTGTAGTGTCATACTGTGTGTCCTGTTGAGTGTCCCATTGCGTTCCCTGTTGTGTGTCCTGTAGTGTCATGCTGTGTGTCCTGTTGAGTGTCCCATTGCGTTCCCTGTTGTGTGTCCTGTAGTGTCATACTGTGTGTCCTGTTGAGTGTCCCATTGCGTTCCCTGTTGTGTGTCATGTGATGTCATGTTGTGTGTCCTAAGTGTTCTCTGTTTTGTGTCCTGTAATGTCATGTTCTGTCCTGTTGAGTGTCCTGTTTTGTGTTTTATTGTGCACCCTGTTGTGAGTCCTGTCGTGTGTCCAGATGTATGTCCTGTATTGTGCACTCTGTGTTGTGTCCTGTAGAGTGTCCTGTATCAGTGTTCAGTCTGGTGTGAGGTTAAGCTCTGGGCATTTCCTCTGAGCTGCATTGATCTCCTTCTCAGTGTCCACTCCCACGCTGAGGGATGGAAAACTCAGTCATGCCTTCAGAGCAGAGACTTCAGGAGGAAACTGTCTCTGTTTCTGCACGCCTGCTCCTCCGGTGATTTCATCCCTGCTTTTTTCCTTTACTCACATTTCCATCCACACTCAGAGCAGAGAGGCGGAGATGAAAGAGAGCGGAGCAGAAAGTGGGCGAGAGTGTTTGTGGCTGCACTTTCACAAGTCTGTGAGAGTGTACAATAAGGTTAAAACAGTACCAAAACCACTTACCTCCTGAATCGTCCCTTACCTCCTACATTCCCATTACCTCCCAAATCTCCCCTTCCCTCCCAAATCTCCCCTTCCCCCCTGAATCTCCCCTTCCCTCCTGAATCTCCCCTTCCCTCCCAAATCTCCCTTTACCCCCGAATCTCCTCTTCCCTCCTGAATCTCCCCTTCCCTCCCAAATCTCCCTTTACCTCCTGAATCTCCCCTCCTAAATCTCCCCTTCCCTCCTAAATCTCCCCATTCACTCCTGAATCTCCCCTTCCCTCCCAAATCTCCCCTCTCCCAAATCTCCCTTTACCTCCTGAATCTCCCCTCCTGAATCTCCCCTTCCCCCCTGAATCTCCCCTTCTCTCCCAAATCTCCCCTTCTCTCCCAAATCTCCCCTTCTCTCCCAAATCTTCCCTTCTCTCCCAAATCTCCCCTACCCCTGAATCTCCCCTTACCCCAAAAAGACTTGAGTATGTGGTTTGTGATGCTGTATGACACACTGATATCCATAAACATGGACTAAAGCAGGGCGTAGGGAAACATTTGCTACTATGAATCTGCCACTGAAGTCATGGAGCCGAACAGCTGCTTGAAAACAGTTCTGAAGAGACTCAAGAGGCTGATGAGAAACTAAGCATATTGTATTATTTCTGTTTATTGATCTGAGAAACTGGCATTGATCTGTGCGGAGACGCTCGAAGAAGCCCTCACTTGTGTTCTCTGGCGAAGCTGAAGTCAGCTTTTTATTCACCAGCTTCTTGTTTGAATTTTCCCATTCCACCTTAAAAGTTTGCAGCAGTTACTAGCGTCAGATTGTAAATGCTGCTTCATTTGTCGTTTCTCTCTCTCCACTGTGAAGCAGTCTCTCTCTCTCTCTCTCTCTCTCTCTCTCTCTCTATCTATCTCTCTCTATCTCTCTTTGTCATTGAGTTGAAGGACAAAACATCAGACGCACACATGCTGTTTGTGACACTCTGACGCTTGTTTTCACGCAAAAGTGTGTGTGTGTGTGAATCCCACAGAGAGCAGGCTGGGGCTGTAATACATATAAAGGGTTTAAATTATTAAGAAGGATAGAGAGAGAACAGAGAAAGAGAGAATAGAGGGAGAGAAAGAGACAATGGAAAAAGAGGCGTGTAATTGAGTAATTGTGTAGTTCGGCTCTCTCTCTGTGTCTCTCCATGTCTCTCTCTCTCTGCTCTCTCTCTACATCTCTCTCTCTCTCTCTCTCTACGTCTCTCTCTCTCTACGTCTCTCTCTACATCTCTCTCTCTCTCTCTCTCTCTCTCTATCACTAATGTAACTTTGTATCATGTTTAATAAAATGTAACATTCATACCACTAAAGCACTGCTGAACTCGAGGGGCGAGAGAGAGACCTAGAGAGAAGCAGAGAGAGAGAAAGAGTGAAAGATAGAATCAGAGAGAGAGATTGTCAGATAGAGAGAGAGAGAGAGAATCAGAGGGAGAGTCAGATAGATAGATAGATAGAGAGAGAGAGAGAGAATCAGAGGGAGAGTCAGATAGAGAGAGAGAGAGAGAATCAGATGGAGACTCAGATAGACAGAAAGAGTGAGAGAGAATCAGAGGGAGAGTCAGATAGATAAAAAGAGAAAGAGAATCAGGGAGAGTCAGATAGAGAGAAAGAGAGAATCAGAGGGCGAATCAGATAGAAAGAGAGTTGGAGAGAGAGAATCAGAGGGAGAGTCAGATAGATAGAAAGTTGGAGAGAGAGAGAGAATCAGAGAGAGAGTCAGATAGATAGAGAGAGATATACAGAGAGTTAGGAAGAGAATCAGAGGGCGAATCAGATAGAAAGAGAGTTGGAGAGAGAGAATCAGAGGGAGAGTCAGATAGATAGAAAGTTGGAGAGAGAGAGAGAATCAGAGTGAGAGTCAGATAGATAGAGAGAGATATACAGAGAGTTAGAAAGAGAATCAGAGGGAGAGTCAGATAGAGAGATAGAGAGAGAGAGAGAATTGCCGGTGGTCTTCTCCTGTCTGTGTGATGTGTGATTGCGGCAGGCCGGCGGTGGGGGAGATGGTGGGTCGCTCTCATCTGTTTGATAGTGCACTCGTCTGCCTGAGGGGACAGACAGACACGACACATCAGAGAGAGAGAGAGGGAGAGAGAGACAGTCCTGCAGAGAGAGTTATTATTAGCTGTGTTATTAACGATGTCTTTGTTGTTTCAGTCACTTTATAATTGCTTTGAGAACACAGCATGAAAACGAACCACGTCAGTACAGAGTGAACAATGAGAGTGTGGGTGGGGGGGGCAGAGAGAGAGACAGAGAGAGAGACAGAGAAGGAGAGTGGGGATCAGTGTTTCAGTGTCTGCAGGTACTAACTGATCTGTTATTGGATCATCAGTCTATAATCAATTAATCAGAGTTAATTGGTCGGTGCTCTCAGTCACTCTCATTGATTACAACATCTCAGTCACTAACACTGCATGGGACTGAGACTGAGATTGAGACTGAGATTAAAACTGAGATTTAGATTGGGACTGAGGCTGGGATTGAGACTGAGGCTAATGGTGAGATTTAGACTAGGACTGAGACTGAAGTTGAGACTGGGACTGAGACTTGAACTGATATTGATACTGTGACTAGGACTGAGACTGAGATCGGGTCTGGGACCGGGATTTGGACTGAGCTGAGAGTGAGCTTGAGATAGCAGCGGGGATAGTAATACTGTTTGGGATTTAGTCTGGGGATTGAAGTTGGGCTGATATATGGAATCAGGACTGACAGTGAGACAGAGATTTGGACTGGACTGGGACTGAGATTAGGACAGGGTTGGAGATTTCAATCCTATTTTGAGTTTTGGGGCTAAGATTAGGCTTGATAAAGGATTGGGACTGTGATTTGGGCTGGTATTCAGGTTGAGAATTCGGACTGAAACTGCGACTGACACTGGGACTGACGCTCAGACTAGGGCTAAGTCTGGTAGACTGGAACTGGGATTTGGTCTGGGATCGAGATTGGAATTGGGATTTGCTCTTGGACTGGGATAAGATTTGGGACCAGGATTTGGACTGGGTCTTGGATTAGGATTAGGATTGGGGTTTGAGCTAGAACTGAAACTGGGACTGAGAATGTGTTTGGGCCCGGGGCTGTAATTGGGGCTGGACTACGACTGGGATTAACCGTCACTAACACTGAGACATTGAGACACTGAGGCACTGAGACTGGCACCTGGACTGGCACTGAGATGAGGCTTCAGTAGCAGTGATGGCTAAGAGCAGTCTAATGGGTTTTATTTTCAGGAGGATAGAGAGAGAGACTGAGAGAGAGAGAGAGAGAGAGAGACAATAAGAGCTCTTCTGTCATCAGCTGTGCTCTCAATAGTCTGAGCTGTCACTGTTAATACCCATCCACTCTGATCCTGCTGCTGCATCTGCTGCTCCTCAACAACGTCTACACACAAACAAACAAACAAAAAACAAGCAAAGACACATTTAGAGTCAGTTATTCATTCAGCCTAATGAGAAACTGTAGAACAGACTCAGTTTATATCACAATACCTACATTTAGAGTCAGTTATTCATTCAACCTAATGAGAAACTGTAGAACAGACTCGGTTTATATCACAATACCTACATTTAGAGTCGGTTATTCATTCAACCTAATGAGAAACTGTAGAACAGACTCAGTTTATATCACAATACCTACATTTAGAGTCAGTTATTCATTCAACCTAATGAGAAACTGTAGAACAGACTCAGTTTATATCACAATACCTACATTTAGAGTCAGTTATTCATTCACCTAATGAGAAACTGTAGAACAGACTCGGTTTATATCACAATACCTACATTTAGAGTCAGTTATTCATTCAACCTAATGAGAAACTGTAGAACAGACTCGGTTTATATCACAATACCTACATTTAGAGTCGGTTATTCATTCAACCTAATGAGAAACTGTAGAACAGACTCAGTTTATATCACAATACCTACATTTAGAGTCGGTTATTCATTCAGCCTAATGAGAAACTGTAGAACAGACTCAGTTTATATCACAATACCTACATTTAGAGTCGGTTATTCATTCAGCCTAATGAGAAACTGTAGAACAGACTCAGTTTATATCACAATACCTACATTTAGAGTCGGTTATTCATTCAGCCTAATGAGAAACTGTAGAACAGACTCAGTTTATATCACAATACCTACATTTAGAGTCGGTTATTCATTCAGCCTAATGAGAAACTGTAGAACAGACTCGGTTATATCACAATACCTACATTTAGAGTCGGTTATTCATTCAACCTAATGAGAAACTGTAGAACAGACTCGGTTTATATCACAATACCTACATTTAGAGTCGGTTATTCATTCAACCTAATGAGAAACTGTAGAACAGACTCAGTTTATATCACAATACCTACATTTAGAGTCGGTTATTCATTCAACCTAATGAGAAACTGTGGAACAGACTCAGTTTATATCACAATACCTACATTTAGAGTCGGTTATTCATTCAACCTAATGAGAAACTGTAGAACAGACTCAGTTTATATCACAATACCTACATTTAGAGTCGGTTATTCATTCAGCCTAATGAGAAACTGTGCAACAGACTCAGTTTATATCACAACACCTACATTTTCATGTGATTTACAACCTAAAACTATTTGTATGAATGTTTAGCTGTGTAAAGCAGCTCAGTTACCATCTCTACCCAGAATGGCTGAGTCCATTAAAGCGTGTCGATTGTTGGATTAATAGATTCCTGCTTTTGCTTTCAGAGGAGAGAAAGTTTCAGCCTATCGATCAGCCGAGGAAACTCTAGCCTGGTGTAATTCCCAAACTCTCTCTCTCTGTAGATCAGGTGCCGTATTACAGAAACTTCTTAACTCTGAAATCTGATGTGTTTAGTCTCCATGACGACTACAGTATGGACTGAATTTACGGACAGTAGCTGTTACAGAATAACAGTTCCTAACTTCATAATCTCATCATGAACTCCAGATAAGAAAACAGCATCACACAAACATCCTAACTAGACTAAACCTCCTAAATCCTGTCCTAACTTTAGGATGAACCCCAACAGGGTCCTCACTTCTGTTTAAGGTCCGTTTCTATGGTTTTTAGGCAGCTGAGTCAGCAGCATAGTTCACTACCAGCATAATGAGCTCCATTTATTTCTACTGTAAAACGCTGCTTTCACTGTGCTTTCACTTTTCTTTTCTAACTCTGCGTTTTAAAGATCTCAGACGCTGCAGACTCGATCTCCACCACCCCTCTGATTACCTTCGTGTGTTAATGTTGATGATGAAATATTACAGTGATGGTGGTGAATAATGAGGAGACGGAGCTGAACGTGTGTCTGTTTATTAGGAGGAGTAACGTTAGCGCGCTCGGCTAAAGCGTTTGGGAAATGGAGACTGAAACTGGGGAGCGGCGATGCTCTGATAAACAGCAGGGGGCGCTCTCACAGTATTCACTACGTACAGTTTATCACTCTTCAGCTCTGTTTGACCTTTTTTTCATCAGTAACGGCAGCTGTGAGACTGAAACTGAGACTGAGATTAAGACTGAGATTGAGACTGAGGCTGAGACTGAGGTTAGGCCTGAGACGGAGATTAAGACTGAAATGGAGACTGAGACTGGTACTGAGATTGAGATTGGGGTTCATATTGGTACTGGGACTGAGACTTGAACTGAGATTGGTACTAAGACTTGGACTGGGATTTGGACTGAACTGAGAGTGAGCTTGAGATAGCAATGGGGATATGAATGGTGTTTGGGGTTTAGTCTGGGATTGGGATTATAATTGGGACTGACATTGGGATAAGACCTGACATTGAGACTGAGATTTGGACTGCCGTTAGGATTGGGACTGACACTGAGACTGGGATTTAGACTGGACTGGGACTGAGGTTTGGGCCGAGGATGGGGATTGATAAAGGATTGTGAGGGAAGAGCTGGATTCTGAATGTTGACCTTCAATTATGGAACAGTACCAGAAGTGGAAAAGCCAAGAACCTTTTCAGACAAAGAGAACCAAAACATTCTTCTGCACGTTAAGGATTCAGTCTCCTTCGTTACTGCTTTAGTTGGCATTTTTACATCAAGTTCAGAAAAGCGTCCTTAGAACCGCCTGCACCTCATGAAGACCCTCATCATTACCTGATGAGCTAGATAAGATGTTTTAGATCAGGGGGAACATTATCACCCATCTGCAGAGGAGCTGAGAGACGTATAGAGACGAAGTGAGAAGAAAAAGTGCATTACGAAAAGGGCAGAGCCTGCAGACGCGAGAAATGTCAGCAGAGCGGTGTTTAGCAGCCGTGAAGAGCTCATTCAGGAGAGAGAACCACGCTGAAAAGGTCATTTAGAGCTGAAGAAACATCTCACACAGCAGCTCTCAGCACACTCAGCCTGCTTTAGAGTCCACCAGCCCTGATCCTGCAGATCTGCCTTCATAGGTCCAGACAGAATCTACACTGCAAGAAAGATGAGCTAAAACACTGAAAACAAGAAGATAAATGACTTAATACCAGTGAAATTATCTGCCCATTAGATTAGCGATAATATCGCCAGATGTGATCTCATAATGAGAACATCTGTGGAGAACTGTGAGAAGTTTTGGGCCAAATGTGGGAAAGCGTAGACTTATAAGGGTGGGAACAAAGTGAGAGTAAGATGTCTAATCCAATCCATTGCCTTGTAAAGATGGAGCTCTAAATAGGGGGCGCTAGTGAGCTTGTCAACAGTGATGGGTTTTTAACCCCTCTGTTTTTTGGGAATTGTATAAAAAAAAACTGGATGTAAATAAAAAAGAAATTCAATTTTTTGCAAAAAATATTTGTATGAGATGTAAAAGTTGCTTTACTCCGAAGCAGAAATGCAATAAACGAATCAGTGATGGAATCAAATTTTATAACTCTGTAAAAGGTCTATATTTTGATTGGCTTCTGTTATATTAACTCTCAGTGTCTCATTAGTTTGTATATGTTATTTTAAAAATAATGTTCTGTGTGACTCCCCCTAGTGGCCGCCCACCCTCAGCACAAGGCCAGTTCATGTGACTGGTAATCTGCAGGACTCGGTTTGGGTGGGATGGAAAACAAAATTACACCCTGCCTCCCACCTTCTCCACCACAAATCCCAAAGTCTAAACCTGACACCCGCCCCCCCCCATCCGCTTCAAATTAATGTTAGTTCTTAAAAACAATCTAATTTCGGCCCAGTTACAGCTCCTTTATGCCTTTGTTTGATTTTTTCGCTCCAAGAATGAGAGAAAGTACAGAAGCAGAAAGACGGAAAGAAGGAAAATAAAAAAGTGTAGGTCCATTAGCCTGAGTGAAGGGGCTTGTGGGTAAATTCCACTGGGTACAGCTGAAGTGCTGCTCAGTGTTTTTCCTGTTTCAGAAAATAACAAAGACCTATTTTTAGGAGAGACAGAGAGAATGAAGAGAGAGAGAGAGAGAAAGGGAGAGACAGAATGAAGAGAGACAGCCAGAATGAAAAGAGAGAGAATGAAGAGAGAGAGAGCAATAGAATAAAAGAGAGAATGAAGAGAGACTGAAGAGAGAGAGCAACAGAGTAAAAGAGAGAATGAAAAGAGAGAGACAGAGAATGAAGAGAGAGATTGAAGAGAGATCAACAGAGTAAAAGAGAGAATGAAAAGAGAGAGACAGAGAATGAAGAGAGAGACTGAAGAGAGATCAACAGAGTAAAAGAGAGAATGAAGAGAGAGAATGAAGAGAGAGCGACAGAGTAAAAGAGAGAATGAAAAGAGAAAAAGAATGAAGAGAGAACAACAGAGTAAAAGAGAGAATGAAAAGAGAGAGACAGAGAATGAAGAGAGAGACTTAAGAGAGATCAACAGAGTAAAAGAGAATGAAGAGAGAGAGAAAATGAAGAGAGAGACTGAAGAGAGATAAACAGAGTAAAAGAGAGACTGAAGAGAGAAAAAGAACGAAGAGAGAACAACAGAGTAAAAGAGAGAATGAAAAGAGAGAGACAGAGAATGAAGAGAGACTGAAGAGAGATCAACAGAGTAAAAGAGAATGAAAAGAGATCAACAGAGAATGAAGAGAGACTGAAGAGAGATCAACAGAGTAAAAGAGAGAATGAAGAGAGAGACTGAAGAGAGATCAACAGAGTAAAAGAGAGAATGAAGAGAGAGACTGAAGAGAGATCAACAGAGTAAAAGAGAGAATGAAGAGAGAGAATGAAGAGAGATCAACAGAGTAAAAGAGAGAATGAAGAGAGAGACTGAAGAGAGAGCGACAGAGTAAAAGAGAGAATGAAAAGAGAAAGAGATTGAAGAGAGATCAACAGAGTAAAAGACAAAAATGAAAAGAGACAGAATGAAGAGAAAGAGACTAAAGAGAGAGAGCAACAGAATAAAAGAATGAAAAGAGAGAGAATGAATTGGGGGTAGAGGGAATAAAGAGTGAGAGAGAGAATGAAGAGAGAGACAGGAGAAAGAAAGATATAGCAAGATATGGATAGAGTGAGTGGGAGTGAGAGAGACAGAGAGAGCTAGAAAGGCAAAGAGACAGAGATTGGAAGTGAGAGAATAGAAAGAGAGACAGAATAGAAAGAGCAAGAGAGAGTAAGATAGGAGGAGGGAGAGCGAGAGTAAGACAGATAGAGAAAGAGAGAGAGAGACACACAGACAGTCAGAGTGAGAGTAAAGCAGTAGTGGTGATGGATGAGGTTCCTCTGTGGATCGATGCAGGCTGTGGGTGGTTCCTCCTCACTGCAGAGCTCCTCACCGCCTGTAGAACAGAGCTCCACAGGTACCAGCACACGTTCTCTATGGATTTTTATTCTGTTAATGTTCTAGCTAGTGAACTCCAGTGGAGCGTTTCCTTCACCATCAAACTCCGGCTCACATTTACAGACAGCCTGTTTGGTGACGTGTGGAGTGAAGAGAGTCAGTTATATTAATGTATTTTATTTACATTTATATATTTGCATTTTCACACTTTTGTTATTTTTTTTGACATTGAAACAAACAGGAAACCTGTCTGTACAAATTTTATATAAATAAATGTAATTAATTATATAATGTAGGGTTGGAAAGGAGCCAAACGACCCCACCAGCAACCCTCAGGGCCCTCTAGAGATGTTCAGAGAAGGTCTAATAATTTATGCTTAAACTAAAAATACATATCTAAATTTTAGTTTGTTTTTAATCTCTGAAAGTCTCGGCATAATACTCTAAAACACTATCATTATTATTATTATTATTATTATTGTGATGCAAAAGATTTATGCACCGAAAATCTGATTTAATTTATCTCCTTCATATAATCCGTACTTCATTAAGCTAAATCAGATGTGCGGCTGATTGTAACCAGCTCACAAGATATACGCTAACTCTTTTTTGTCGTTACTGTTTGTTTGTATTTATTCTAGTGATGTTTGTTTTTTTACAGGACAAACACGCTCACTGCTAAAAACAAACGGTTTTAAATAATAGATGTAGGTGTCTAAGACTTCTACACAGCTCTGTATATATAAGCAGATGTGCTGTAAATCAGAGCAGAGATGTTCAGTATGAATAGAACTGCAGCAGCAGCTCAGAAAGACTTTTACAATTAAAGCAATTTAGTTCGTCAATATGATGAGCTGAAACACACCTGCTCAAACTCAGCTTCACTCCCGCTCTCACTCTGTATCTCTCTCTCTCTCTCTCTCTCTCTCTCTCTCTCTCTCTGTATCTCGTACTAGATATTTTATATTACATGCACCTCTGACAGTATGTTTGTGTGTTAAAGTGAATTTCTACTGTTTATTTTCTGGGGGAAAAAAATCTGATTTTATTAAATTAATTTATTAAATTTTATTAAATTAAATTCTGATAATTAAATGTTTGTCGTTCAAAGTGGTTTGGTGTGAAACGCTCTGTTCTAGAGAAAGTTAGCAAGTCAAAACTGTTCACAGTGGTGGTGATAGGAACCAGACGTCCACCACTAAAAGCTCCCTCACAGAATGAAATGGTTATGAATTCACTGCCTGATGACTGAGACACTGTTTTAAGAACTGGTGGAGGGATACATAATATGCAGGGCGCTGTGAGGCAAAATAGTCCCCAAAGAAAACATATTATTTCCGATTTTCCACTATTTTATCATCAACATTCCATATTAACTCAGAAGACTCGTGTAGGTTCACTGGTGGTTTTGGATAGTAAATAAAATGTCCATATTTGTGTTGTAGTCATGGCGACCCCTGGTTCCTATCACCACCACTGTAAAGACATCTGAACCATTTTACACCAAACCACTCTGAATCAGTCTGCTTACATCTCACACACTGAGTTATGGGGGAATTTTGGAAAGTAGTTAATTTCCCCTCTATCCGAGTTTCGATTATCTGATCATTTCCAGAATGGCTACTGTTCACTATCTAGAACTCAGTACATTGTCCTGAGGTGACGTGAGCTGATCTTAAACCTTCTGCTCTCCGCTGGAGGACCTGAGTGTTCGTGGCAGAGCACTGAAAGAGCCTCTGGCATTCCTTGTTATTCTTTAGCCTCACTTTGAAATGTGCTAATAGCAGCGTAAACGCCCTCAGGCTGGACCTGCTGTCTGCGCGAGGTTGAGATGTTAAACTCCTCCGTGTTTTTATCTCCTTTACGCCCAACAAGCGTTTCACATGCAAATTCGTGCGAGCGAAAAATAGACGAATACAGAGTAAACATGTTTTCTCATGCTTTGATTGTTAAGCTCTGTTTCCTCCACGTCTGATCGCCGTAGCATCTAAAGGCAGACGATTTTAAAGCGACAGTTCAGCCAAAAACCTAATTCCTCCACATCTGAATGTAGTCAATCCGCTGAGACATGATGCTTTTTCAGCTTTATCACTGGAGCTACGAGGCTAAAGTAGCTAACAAGTGATGAAGCTTATACCCCACCAATAGGCATAATGCTAACTGCACATCTAAATCAGTGCGCGCTTTGTTCAGTAACCTCTAATAGCCCCTATTTGGATGGGATCACTTCTCCATTGGGAGGGGGGTAATACCAGTTTATGACCAGTTTAGGATCAGAACCTCTGTCTAAATGACAGGAGCAAATGCTCGATTTATGCACCGAAAAGAGTAGAAAAGATGCTAAAACGTTGGATTGATCCATCATTTTGTATGCGCTCATCATTTACCTTTCTGTCTTAAGTGACTCCAGTGCGTCATTAGCATCACCATTAGCTAATGACACACTGGAGTCACTTACGTGTGAGACAGGACAGTAACATTACATACACTATATGGACAAAAGTATTGGGACACCTCCACATCCCACTCACTGGAGCTTTTATGAATCCCATTCTAAATCCATAGGCATGAATATGGGAAGCTTTCTACAGTATTTCAGAGAGTGTCTGTGGGAATTTGTGCCCGTTCATCCCAGAAGAGCATTTGTGAGGTCAGACACTGGTGTTGGACGAGAGGGCCTGGCTCACAATCTCCATTGTAGTCCATCCCAAAGGTGTTGGATGGGGTTGAGGTCAGGGCTCTGTGAGGGCCAGTTAAGTTCTTCCACACCAAACTCACCCAGTCAGGCCTTTATGGAGCTGCTTTGTGCACTGAGGCTCAGTCATGCTGGAACAGAAAAGGTTCTTCCTCAAACTGTTCACACAAAGTTGGAAGCATAGAATTGTCCAAAATGTCATTAAGATTTCCCTTCGCTGGAACTAAGGGTTCTAGACAAACCCCTGAAAAACAACCCCGTATCATTATCTCTCCTCCACCAAATTTTACAGCTGGCACAGTGCAGTCAGGCAGGTAACGTTCTCCTGGCATTCACCAAAGTTTCTCAAACTGACCTGTGTCAGAGGTGGAATCTTATAACAGTGCCATGTTTAAAGTCGCTGAGTTCTTCAGTACGACCCTCTACTGCCAGTGTTTGTCTTTCGAGACTGCAAGACTATGAGCTTAATATCATCCACCTGAAACACCTGAACGCAGCAATTCCCAATACGTTTGTCCATATAGTGTATCAGCCCGATTGTAGTCAAGAAGAGTGTCTGAGAGGCCGATGTCTGGTTCTTGTTCTCCAGCTTCTCATTCAGATTTTTTCCATTCCACCTTAAATGGTGCAGCAGGTACATTCTGGCCCCCCAAGACACTGGACATGGTAACGGCACATGCGTATCAGGAAACCGGTGATGTGGCTGATTCCAAATGGGAGAAGTTTACTTAATGATGTCGACTGTTTAATTCCATTAAATACTGTTGCTATTTCTAACAGAATAGAAGAGCTTGATGTTTATCACTGCAACATCCTATGTAGTATAGCTGCTCTTTGTACTGCATCTGTGCCGTGTATCTGATTTGCGGTGGCCTTTAATGTGACAAGTTCAAAAGCTCGTCAAACATAGCCGTGTCCAATAGGGGCAGGGCTTAGCTTAACTTAACACAACTTAACACAACTTGACTGACTGAAATGTGAATTTATATAAAGTTTAAGGACTAAATTTGAGGTAAATGGGGGGAAACTGTGTCAATTTGAATTTTTGCCTAACTTTCTTTCCCTTTTTATGTTCTTGCTCCTTTCTTCCCGCTCAGTCCCGCTGGGTCCATCCCCAGCTTTATTTCAAAGTCTTAACAATGAGAGACTTCCTGCAAGGCTTGTTCCATTTCTAGCTACCAGACACTCAGCCCTAAATAGACAGCTCTCGGCTGGCTGGCTGGCTGCGTGCCGTCTGATGTTGGCGGTTAGTGGTGATTTGGGGCTGGAGGACAGCTGAAGATGGATGGAGGAGCTGTTAGCCTCATTTAGGAGCTTAAACACACAGCAGTGTGGCTCTGCCTGTTCACCTGCCTTAACTGGAGATACACTCGCACTGAGGTTCTCTACGCTTTACCCATTAGAAGCCAATCTACCCTACTTCTGGCTCTCACTGGCCACTTTACTAGAAACACCCAACTTGTGCTTCCACTCACTGGCCACTTTACTAGAAACACCCAACTTGTGCTTCCACTCACTGGCCACTTTATTAGAAACATCCACTTTGTGCTTCCACTAACTGGCCACTTTATTAGAAACATCCACTTTGTGCTTCCACTCACTGGCCACTTTATTAGAAACACCCACTTTGTGCTTCCACTTGCTGGCCACTTTATTAGAAACACCCACCTTGTGCTTCCACTCACTGGCCACTTTATTAGAAACACCCACCTTGTGCTTCCACTCACTGGCCACTTTATTAGAAACACCCACCTTGTGCCTCCACTCACTGGCCACTTTATTAGAAACACCCACCTTGTGCTTCTACTCACTGGCCGCTTTATTAGAAACACCCACCTTGTGCCAAAATTAGGAAAGTCTCAGACTTTTGGAGGCCACAGTGTTTATGTAACGGCTGTGAAACAGTGAGCTGACAGTGATGACTGTGAGGATCAGACAGCAGAGACTGAAGCCTGAAGTGAATCTGCGTCTGTTTGAAAACGACGCTCTGTTTTATTCTCTCCCTCTGATCCTGCCTGTCACACACTCCGCTGTCTCTCCGTCACACACTTGTCTGATCCGCCGTGTTTAGCGTGGGCTCCCGTATCTCAGTCGCTCTCGTGCCCAGTCGAGCCGGGCCAGGCCGGGCCGACGTTAGCCTCTGCTCAGACGGAAAACGCTCCACAATCCCAGCGGATTTCCATCCCTCTCCCTCCGCCGCCTCTCTGCTTTGTTGGCTTTGATTTTTAGTTGAAATCGATCGGCCTCGGCCACGCTCCGCTCACACTCCTCCCCGACACCAGCCTTGCTTTATCTGCAGCTCAGACGGAGGTGTGTGTGTGTGTGTGTGTGGATCAGGTTTATGCCACATTCTGGGGACCAAAACCTGATCATGCACTGACGTTGTGGGAACCTTTCTTCCTTGTGGGGACCACAACGTTAAACTTTCTGTTTTAAGGTGATGGTTTGCCTGGTAGTAGTTCTGGCTGAGGTTTGGTTAAGTCCAGTGAATTAATGGAAGTCTATATAATGGCCCCACAATTCACAAGAAACAAGAAAGTGTGTGTGTGTGTGTGTGACAGTGGGGATTTGTGGGTGCGTGTGAGGAACGATGTCGGGGATTTAACATCAACTATACAAACACAGTAACAGATGCAATTCATCTCAGAGTTCTTTTACACACAGAACGTGATTTTATTCGTTCAGTTTATTCAGACGACAGTAAATGAATTTGAGCACGTGGGACTCAGGAAGGTGTTTTAAGTTGGGGGTGCTGAAATTTTAAGCAGCAAACAACATGATGTTCCTGGTGATGACATGCAAAATAGGCTGGCTTTTTAATTTACACTTCGCTCGTTTTGCTCTCTGTTCTCTTCTCGCTTTTCCAAAGTGAAAAGCTTCCTGCTGTCACAGTTTACCTGTTTTGTGAGGAGCCAACGACCTTTTGTTAGACATTCTGTGTGTATTTTTAACAATACGAATACAGCATTAACAATACGATGTAATTTAAAAAAAAATCCAGTTTTATCCTTTACCGATGTTTATAGCTGTTGTGCAAAAAAATTATGTCCTAATATATTTTACATTTTCATATAATTTTTTTCCACATCACGTTCGGAGTGTTAAGCCTTAACGCTTAAACTCTCTGAGCCGTTTCTGTACCCAGTTCGATTTTGTTGCCTCAATTCTAGACTAGCTTCTGTAACTGAAGTTAGCTAACAGACATCCAGTGGTGTAGCACAGATCTTATGGGGTCCAGTGTAAAATAATGAACGTCGCACCCTTATTTATGATGATGTAAGTTGCTCGATTACTCGCTATGTTTGGTAGCTAACTTTAGCCGCATTAGCTAGTCTGGATATAGAAATAACTAACGTACATTCACTGAGTTTAAGAGTTAAGGCCATTAAAAACACCCCACCTTCACACACAAACTACTTTCAATAAATAAAAATAATGATGTAAGTTGCTTGAGAGCTCGATACGTTGTGTCTCATAAAAGTTTGATGCTGTCGAGGCAGGCCACCCCAGCATCTAACGCTAACTGAAATATTTGTGTTAGACTTGTTTAAGGTTTTAAAGTCAGAAATAATGAATATGTGATGCTGTGAAGGACCTGTTGAAGGTGAATGAGCTGCATCATGAATAAGACGGATTTAAATAGGCATCAGTTCACTAAGGTGACTGGTGGGTTTCACTGGTGAGAAACTGGATCTTTCTCTGAGTTGAGTTGGTGTCAGTATCAGTATCTATGAGTGGCCCAGAACAGATTATAGAGGAGCCAGTCTCTGTGGGCTCCACTGTGATTGGCTCCCAGTATTTACGCTACTGCTAAAGTCTATGAGTAAGAATTATTACTGTATGAATAAGATCATATCTACAGTAACGTGAAACTGAAGCAGCCTAAATGTGTATAGCTAATATTAGCTAGCTAACTTTTTTCGAGATAGTCTAACTTCATTCTAATAGCTAAAGTTAGCTAGCTAACTTCAATCGATCTTCAAGCTAGTTAACGTCCTTCTACTAGTGAATGTTAGCCAGCTAACTTAGTTCTAACTTTATTCTAACAGCTAAAATTAGCTAGCTAAAAACTAATGTTAGCGAGCCGATTCATTCTAGTATCTAGTTAGCCAGCTAACTTCACTCTAATAGCCAAATGCAGCTAACTACTGCCATTCTAATAGCTGAATTTAGCTAGCTGACTTCGTTGTAGTAGCTAATGTTAGCTAGCTGATTTTATTTTTGAAGATGATGTTAGTTAACTTCATTCTAATAGCTAAATATGGCCCTGCTGAAAAAACTTCTGTGCTGGTCTGATGCTGGTTTAGCTGGTCACCCAACATGGTCATGCTGGTTGACCAGCACACCGGCATCCAAAACACAACCCAGAGGAAAGAAATACTCTAAACGAGATCTCCTCTCGATCTCAGGTTCTTCTCCTAGACGAAGTCCAGTTTGAAATCAGAGTGAGACTGAAGCCGTTTTCTCCTGTTTCTGAAATTCCGCTCAGATTTTCTCACTTTGATCAAAATATGGTCACACATGTGGATTAACCCTCTAGTGTCTGACTCGTCTCACCACAGTCTCAGCTGGGTAATATCTCCATAAGAAAAGTGTGAGAGCTCATCGTTCTCTTATACAGCTCTGTTCTAGATCACAGAACTGTCTCAGCAGTCTGTCAGCGCAGAAGGAGAACTCACGCTTTTCTCCTTCATCACCAGAACTTCTCACAGTGAGATGCTGATGTTTATCTCCTCTTTTCTTTTGAGGGGGTTTTAGGAGAAATAATTCAGAAATCAGTGATCCTACATGAGTATAATATTGAGATCTTTCCACTGGGAACATATCACTGCTGTCGGAAGAAAACCTGGTATCTCCATTTTTGTCATTTGTTTTAGTTTTTGACATATTGTGAAAATGCCTGTTGTCCTTTACATTGTGTGTAAATTTCATGAAGAATGGATGAAAATAAACAGCCCAAAATGACATGGAAAAAAGTCTGGTTCCATTGACTTACATTAAAAGTAAAGGAGTTTTTTCCTTCTCCTGTAAAGTTACCGTTTTGGAGATTCGAGATTTTCTTCCGAAAACAGCGATATGCTAGTTTTGCTGGTGTCCAGCCGTGCTGGTCTATGGTGGTTTTCTAGCAGGAGCCTAGCTTTCGTCATTCTAAGAGCTCATAGGTTCTCAGACCAAAACTAGATCTGAGCTGTTATGAGTCTCTATAGACGACTGCAGTGAGATAAATGTGAGAGAATAGAGAAAAACCTGGTTTCAGGGCTTCAAAGGAGAAAAAGTCTGAAGGTGAAAAACATCACAATAAACAATTCTGCACCTGCGCTAACTGGAGCGAAGCCTCCATCATCACACGGTTCCCTTTCAAACCCAGTAACATTACGAGTGCTTTGACAGAAAACAAGCTCCTCTGTGTGACTTCAGTGGAGTTTGGAGCAGTTTTACAAAATCTCCCGTCGTGCCCTTCAGACACCAATCTGAGAGGTTTCCACTCTGCTAACTCTGCCTGTCCCTCCACAAAAGTGGAGGGCGCTGGGCCTTGAAGTGCTCAGCTCCAAAAACAAACACGGTACGAGTAAATAAAATAGCCAGAACTCTGAGAACTCCACCCAGGAGTCTGGAGGGGAACCAGCCTGGAGCAGTCAGAACAGCCCTGATACTCAGTCCCACACTGAGTAATGGGGTCTCTCCCCAAGAGAAATGATCGAAAATTATCTTAAATCTAGTCTTGAAGTAGTTTAATGAGATTTTTGAACTTTTCTAGACTTTTTTTTTTTCCTTTTAATCATGTTTCAGGTGATTTTAGATGATTTTGTTACGTGAAGTGAGCTCGCTCTATGGGCAGATATGTTTGATTATACAAAAAGAAAATTTCACTCAATAAAATGACTCAAAACAAATACAAAACATTTAGAACTTAGATAAATAACCATAAGGCAATTATAAAGCAGTCCACTAGATTTTTCATTTTACTTGACAAGAGGCCGTTTTTTGCAGTGCAGAGTTGTGATAACAAGTTAAAACATCTTAAATATAGTAACTGTATCTAATATTTCTCATTATGAGATTTTTGTAAAAATATTACAAGACTATTCCACCTGTTTCTGTATGTTTTTGGCTGTTTTAAGTCATTTATCTAGTGAAAATATCGTATTCCACTGGCAGATTGTTTTACTTGTTTTGAGAAATAATCCAGAAAATACGGATAGTTTTGATTATTTTAAGAGTGCGTAAAGAATCCAGAAGGCCTAAAACAAGTAAAATGATCTGCCAGAAGATCAAATTGCATAAACAAGTCAAAAATGTTAAGAAGTAAGTTAAATAGTATCATTATATTCTTCCAGCAATCTTATAATAAGACAAATTAGATGTATTGACCAGATTAAGATGTTTTCTATTGATAAGATATTGTTTTTTGTAGCCAGGTTACAGTGAGAGCTCATACAGCATTAGCGGCCGGCACATGGTGGAGAACCTTCCACTGGAGTTCTCAGAACGATGGGCGGTTGAGAGAGAGAGAGAGAGAGAGAGAGAGAGAGAGAGTGTCCTTCCCTCTGTTTGTGTGGACGGTGCTGTGGTCAGCGTAACTCTGCTGATTTCAGCGTTTCCCCTGATTCTCTGCTGCGTGGTTTTTCCGTCTGATCTGAATTAGAGGACAATAGAGGAGCAGCCGCCCTCCTCGCCACACAGCCGAGCGTGTTTATAACCGAGCTGAGTGTTTACAGCGAGAAAAACAAACAGAACCAGAAACGGTTCCATCTGCAGAGCCTCCGTCAGCGAGCGGCCTCTCCTCCGCCCCAGGCCTGTTCAACTGAAACTCAGCAACATCCACATCAGGTGGTACCACTTTCTATGAATACCGTGTCTATCTCAAAACATGTTATAATACATTCATAAGGCATTATAAACATGGCTTTATTTATAAAAGTGAATTACACTTCATAGCTGTGTTTATTGTGCATTGTGAATTGTTGACATAATGCATTATAAGCAGTGTTAATAGCATGTTATATTGTCAGGACCAAAGAAGTCAGTCTCAGCCTACAGAGTGCAAAATAGTATCTTGCCAAGTAAAATTATCTTAAGTGTAGTCAATAAATCTAATATTTCTCCTGCTGAGATTATTGTAAGCTTGATTTAGGATTTTTACTTGTTTAAATAATTTTATCAAGTAAAATTATCTCACTATGGTGGCAGATAATTTTGCTTGTTTCAGGAATGTGTTTGAAACCAGCAAAATTATCTGCCAGTATAGTGAGATCATTAATAAAATGACCTAAAACAAATAAATAATGTCTGGAAATGAGCTGGATAATCTTATAATAAGTCCACAACCATCTCACAATGGGAAATATTAGACATATCGACTAGATTTAAGATCATTTCACTTGATAAGATACCGTTTTTCCGGAGGGTGTAAAGTAAAGTGAGATGAATAAGTTTATTTATGTCATTTCCAGCATTTCATTTCTCAGTGCTGGAGCTGTTAGAGCTGCAGCTTTGGGCCTTCAGTCCTGAATATTCAGATCCCACAAACAAGCCGTCCAGCCCAGAGTTATTACTACGCTGCGCTTTCCTCACCCAGCGCTCTCACTGTAACCACTACATTACATCACAGCACGCTGAGTACCCATCAGCCCCTCCCCGCACCCCCTCTGACATCACACTGAGCAGGAAGTCACTGTGGAGTGAAGGCCTGGAGAGAGAGAGGCAGGTTAGCAGAGCTCTATCACTGCAATGTGGTTCTAATATTAACCATTAGAACCTTCACTGTGTAACATCACTACACTGCTCTGCAGTAAGACTCATTTCTGCTAGCACTCTATTGGATATGCAGTGTTAAGTTAGCGCTGAGCTAACGGTGGTGAACACTGACTTTCCCACCTTGGTAAAACAGTTCTAGTCTAAACTCTGACATTCAAAGCTTGTAATGAGCTTCACTTTGTGGATTTCAGTTCACTGTACTGACAGCTGACAAAACAGCTTACAAGCTCTTATAAGCTGTTATGAACACCGCTTTTAATGCATTAACAGTTCAAAATGCATGATAAGCTTGGCTATAAAGTTTAATACCTTTTTATTTATAGCCATGTTTATGATGCCTCATGAGTGCATTATAATGTGTATTCATAGGTTCTTATAGACATGGTGGAAAAAAAAAAGTTCCCATCAGGTTTCTTGCTTACGAGTGATGTTACCTGTAACTGCTTAACCATAAATGATTATGTATATATAACTTTTATTTTGAACGTTTTGTAATCTAGTAAGCATTAAAAAAAGGAAATAAATGAATAAATAAATAAGTATTAAGTCTTAAAAAGACAAAAAGTCATAAAAACACTTTAACTATCTTAAAAAATATTTGCCTACAGAAGACAAAATTCCTGTCTTGTCTAGAGGTGAAAAAAGGAAGCAAAGGTTTGTTGAAATAAAAATGGTAACACTTTCTATGAATGTCACCTTTGTAAGCATCTATAAACACATTTATAACATGTTATAATGTAGCCTCACTCTGAACACTGGAGGAGGCTTTAGTACAGTACGCTTCACTTTACTTAGAGCGGACAAATACGACTTATGAGCTCTTATAATTTGTTATGATCAGTACTTATAATGCATTATGTTAACAATTCATAATGCATAATAAACATGGCTATAACGTATAGTGCATTTTTATAAATATTTATAGCTATGTTCATAATGTCTTATGAATGTATTATAACATGTTATGAATGTGTTTATAGATGCTTACAAAGGTGACATTCATAGAAAGTGTTACCATAAAAATTAATAAGGCTTTTTTCTAACTATAACAGCTTCCACTCTTCTGGGAACGTTTTCACAAGATTTTGGAGAGTGTCTGTGGGAATTTTTACCCATTCATCCAGAAGAGCGTTAGCAGCACTGAGACATTAGAGGGGAAGAGGAGATTAAACGGCAGAAGTAGCTGCTGTTTTGCTTCAGAATTAAAGGGTTAAAAAGCGTCAGCTGATGCTGCGGTTAATCTGCTTTTCCTCTTTCTGCCTCTGAGCTAAAACTTTACAGATTTTTCTCCTTTTTCCTATTTTTTTCTCTTTCTTTACGGCTCTGCACTCCGTCACGCTCAGGGCTTCTCCACAGTCGGTTAGACAGGAATTAACGACGCTTTTCTTCACTCTTGGGTTTGGAAAGCTGACCTTTCCTCCTGCTTCTCCTCAGATCAGAGGTGTCATTTACACACACGATTAATTATTCACTATTGACACGCTCTCCCATTACCCATCACACCAGCCACCAGCCTGCCTTTAACACGATTAAAGTGATACTTCACTGGAAAAATCAGATTCTCCCTGTTTATTTATATTGCCTATATAAATATAGGCAAAATAAATAAACTGCTATATAAATAAACTTGACTTGCCTAAAGAACCTTTGATGAGTCCAATACTGATAAATAGTAGTTTAGGACACTTTATTTCTTCTTTCAAAAAGAAGACAAGCTCAATTTCTATATAAAAGTCCTCATTCTGTTTTTTTACCCATCAGTGTGTGTCTTAAAAGATAGGTTGTCATTGAATTTCCAGATATTTGTCTTGAATAAGATTAATTTAATATTTTGTACATATTATGTAACTGTAGTTACAGAGGAAGAACAAGAATACAAGACATTGAATAATGATTTCTACAATTTTCAGTGTGTTTTCCAACTTCGGTTATTATATACTGTGTAAAAAGCACTGGTCCGAGGATGGAGCCCTGTGGAACCCCATTAACAGTTTCCAGGAATTGTGAACGATTTCCATTAGCAACTTTGAGTTCTATTAATAAGAGAACATCTTAAGATAATAAGATTATGGAATCAGTTGAGTGCCTGCTGGTCAAAGCTATTAGCAAGCAGCCCTCGTATGAGCAAATTAGCTAATTGTGATCCACTGTATCAACATGTTTCGGCTCATCGACTATGTCTGAGGTGGGGGGACCTGGGGGAATTAGATTTTTTTTGGTGAACTATTGCTGTAACTCTGTAACCATGGTTGCAGTGGAGAGTGTGATTCATTATAATTACAGCTGGACATCATAATTAACAGTATTGAGCCACAAGGGTCACAGCACTGAGCCACGAGGGTCATTATTATCGTTATTATCCGTGTCATCATTACACACAGTCCTGACGGGGACAGACTACAAGTTATCCTACGTTTCTGCACTGATTGAGTGGTGTGTGTTCAGGGAGGGAGGTGTAGTTGGTTTAATTTTTCTGCCTGAATTGTATTTTTCTTAATTTTAGTCTTTCTTGTTTGTCAGAATACACATGTAATGGTTTGTTCACACGACACCTTTTTAAACGTGATCAGCATCACATCTCAGACTTAAAACGACACTGTTTTTATTAAAAGTGTCGTTTCTGAGTGAGGAGAATAAATAGAGGCTAAAACATGGTGAGCGTGAGCTGCTGTGAGTCGCTCTGTAAAGCCTAAAATAATCATTTAAAAGTCAGAGGCGTCGAGTTTTTCATACGTCGTGCGTCTTTACGTATGAACTTCACACACAGACTCAAATAGAAGGTCCAGCTCGATGTTTCGGCCTCAAATGATCTCAAAATCAGCATCATACTGATGAAGATGTGATGACAGTAGTAGATAATTCACTCAAGACGCTCCTTCACTCAGTTTAGACTGAGTTCACTTTGAATTCTCTTTCAATCATCAGATTCATCCTCTCAGTAACGGGGGCTGAAGCACCATCCACGTTACAAAATATTTTTGTGGCTGGGGGCTGATTTTCAGTGTAGTATGCAGGAGCAGGACGACAAGTACATGTAGAGAAATCTTACAAATGAATTTATAGTGAAAATAACATGATAACAATCACTTAACAATTTGTGTGCTGTTAGTGTGACTGGTTGCTTCATAACTATTTAGAGTGTTGATTTTTTATATAACAGCAAAATAATGTAAATGAATAAACTCCCCTGCGATGGACTGGCAACCTGTCCAGGGGGTATCCTGCCTTCCGCCCAGTGACAGCTGGGATAGGCTCCAGCACCCCACCGCGACCCAGAAGGATAAGCGGTTTAGATGATGTATGTATGTATGTATGTATGTATGAATAAACTCACTCTAAATAGATGTGAAGCAACCAATCACATGGACATGCAAATTGCATTCCAGTAGGTTACAGAAACATCTAGGTTGCGAGTGAGTGCGGACCAAAATGTTTAGGTCGTGAGTGAGTGCGGACCAAAATGTTTAGGTCGTGAGTGAGAGCGGACCAAAGCGTTTAGGTTGCGAGTGAGAGTGGAAAGAAAAGGTTAGGTTGCGAGTGTGAGCAGACCAAAATGCTTAGGTTGCGAGTGGGAGCGGACCAAAACGCTTAGGTTGCAGGCAAGTGTGGACCAAAATGTTTAGGTTGCAAGTGAGAGTGGACCAAAACGTTTAGGTTGGGAGTGAGAGCGGACCAAAACACATAGGTTGCAGGCAAGTGTGGACCAAAATGTTTAGGTTGCAAGTGAGAGTGGACCAAAACGCTTAGGTTGCGAGTGAGAGCGGACCAAAATGCTTAGGTTGCGAGTGAGAGAGGACCAAAATGTTTAGGTTGCAGGCGGGAGTGGACCAAAACGTTTAGGTGGTGAGTGAGAGCGGACCAAAACGTTTAGGTTGCAAGTGAGAACGGACCAAAATGTCTTAATTGTGGGCGGGAGAAAACACTTACGCTGAAGGGGAAAGCAGGACGAATGGTGCCGATTTTCTTGCGAGAGTGGGATGAAACCTTTCAGGAGCAGGACTAAAAAAATCAATCCAGTGCAGACTATCTTAAAAAATATTTGCCTACAGAAGACAAAATTCCTGTCTTGTCTTGCGGTGAAAAAAGGAAGCAAAGATTTGTTGAAATAAAAATGGTAACACTTTCTATGAATGTCACCTTTGTAAGCATCTATAAACACATTTATAACATGTTATAATGCATTCATAAGGCATTATAAACATGTTTATAAATATTTATAAAAAAGAATTACACTGAATTACACTTTATAGCCATGTTTATTATACATTATGAATTGTTAATATAATGCAATTATATTAACAATGGTGTCGATTTTCTTGCGAGAGTGGGATGAAACCTTTCAGGAGCAAGACTAAAATATCAATCCAGTGCAGACGTTGAGTCTGAAGCACAACACCCTACAAAAAGTACGTCAGAATGTCTCAGGATGGAACAGTTTTGTTTACCTAACTGTGCTCTATCGACGATCGTCTAAAACACTGATAACGTTTCCTCAGAGATAAACAGCTTAAACCCAGAGTTCCTTATATGGACAAATCATCGACTGCAGCATGACGCACGACTTCAGAGGTCTGGTGTAAAAAGCACAGCCGGCTGATTAAGAAGGGGAATCAGATCTGCAGCTGAGCGTCTGTGATGGTCTGTTATAGACGCGTTTTCTCTGGATGATGATTCGGTGTTGAAGTGAGTTTGTGGACAGACGTGTCAAATCTCAGAGCAGAACGTCCACCAACATCAGTCACCCCCACTTCCACCGCCATTCACCCCCCCACCATTCAACCCCCCCACCATTCAGCCCCCCCGCCACAAACACTCCTCCATCTGATTCAGTCTTTTATTGAAAAGTGATAAATGTGTTAAAGGTCAGTCTCCTGCCCCCCCACTACACATACACACCTGTAACACTCATCACACACTGACAGCATAATGACCACGACAGCAGAGAGAGAAAAACCATAACAGTAACAGCAACAAACAACAGTAATCATAAAAATAAATATTATTTATGTGTTGATAGTGGAGAAAAATATAGAAAAATATTATTAACAACAAAAATAATAATTACAAATGAACAGATAATAATAGCATTGTTTTAGTATTAAGAATAGTAAGAGTAATAATAGACACTCATACAGAAAAAATAGTTATATAAAAACAGTGACAGCAACAGTAATTATAATAATATAATTTTTTGCAGTAGTGAGAAAATACAGAAAATATTCTTATTAGAAATAGTGGCAATAAAAACAAGACCAACAAAAATGCTAATTATGAAATCTAAGTAATTTAAATAATAAATGTTATTCTTGTTGTGGTTACAAGTATGGAGGAAAATGTAGGAATAATAAAAGAAAATACAATAACAACAACTACAGCAGCAACAACAACAACAATATGAACAATAAATGTTATTGCTTTCATGTTATTTAGTAGTACTAAGAACAGCAGCAGTAACAGAGACACATAGAGGAGAATGTATTAATAATAAGGAAAAACATCCACAACAGTAATTATAATAATAATTGTAAATAAACTGTTTATAGCAGATTATAAATTAACCCGTTTTTCCTTTTGAAGAAAAGCCTCTGTATTAATCTCACTCTGATCTGCGCTCTGATAGGCAGATAATGATCTTTTCTCCTCTGAATTTACATATTTGATGTGGAAATAAATCGTTATGAAGGTGGCCAGAGCTCTGATCTAAAACTTAATATAGAGCAATCAAAAAGAACTGTCATTTATGTATTGTGCCAAAAAAAAAAACTTTAATTAGTTTTTTGACAGACTGAGTCGGCAGTGCAACGTTTGAAGTTCTAGTTTTGATGTTAAACTCATTTTTAGAGAAAGAGAGAGAGAGAGAGAGAAACTGGTGGTGGTGGGTATATTGGATTTGGGTTTGTGTGTGTGCATGTGTGTGTGTGTGTGTGTGTGTGTGTGTGTGTGTGTGTGTATATATATATATATTTAAGCACTATTTATATATACACACCATGTGTACAGTATATGCATGTTTATAGTTGATATAACTCTTAGTTGTTGACCTTTAGCAGAGCAGCAGAAGGACACTGAGGCAGGGTCAGCAGCCTCTGAACCATGAACTCCATTACCCACAATCCCTCTGGGTTCTGTAGGCAGAGAGATCGATATGGCTGGTACAGATCTGCATAAACAGACTCATTTTACACCAGCTGTTAGTCGTGAGCTGAAGTGTGGGTCAGTGGAGGAGTGTGCTCCCAGATGAGGAACATCAGAGGAACCTTGAGAGTCTTCTAGATTTATACTGAGTTCTACACGTCTGTAATTTGTAGTTTATTTTTATTTAATAGAATCATGTTTGCACTTAAACTGTGTAAGTACTTTAGTAATGCTCTTATTTTATTGTTAAGTTTTGGTTGGAAACAAAAGGGTTAAAATCCAACTGAAAATGATCCAATTAGGATCGTTCTCTAGGCAGACAGTGAGCCCTGTGAGTTCTCTCATTGGTTAGGACTTCAGGAGCTGGACTGAAGGCCTTACATGTCAGATTAACTACCAACATAATCAAGAAGTGAATCCACCAGTCACACTATGATTTACATCTGGACCAATTTAATGAGTATAAATGTCCCTCTAGCTCCTCTGGAAGTTCTAGATAACTGACTGTGAATGGGAGTTGTGGTCCAAGCAGTGTTCCGGTTAGTTGTTAGGAATGTTAAACAGCAGCGGCAGCTCTGTGCAGGACTCTTTACTGAAAGAGTCACTGTAACACTGATACACACAAGCTCAGATATATGATAATGACTGTTACAAGCTTCAAATGTCCGTGTTTAATCTAGAACTGACAAAAAATGTTCATGTGAATCGTCATTAGCTTAGCGCTAATTAAGTATGTTCTTAAAAAAGATGATTCTTCAAGGGCTCTTTAGTAAAGACTGTGGTTCTGTAAAGAACCATGAACAGTCAGAGAACCATTTGCATGCTTAAATGGTTCTTTGCATGGTGAAGTCATTTTTCCGATTGATGGAGAATGTGCTACTTTTTAAAAATGGTTCTAGAGCTTCAAAAAGAGTTTTTCTATTTTTACAGTGTCTAGCTTGTGTACACTCTAAGCAAAAAAGGGTTCTTTATAGTACCTTGTAACAATGGCTTGTAACAATAGTGGAACCCTTTCTGGTGCTATATAGAACCCTTTTCAAAAAGGTTCTATATAGAACCATTTACAGCACATTCTCCATCAATCTGAAGAAAGCTTTCCTGATGCAGAGAAGCCTTTAATCATGCAAGCATTCTTAGAGTGTTCATGGTTCTATATAGAACAGTTTTCTGTACTAAAGAACACTTGAAGAACCATCTTTTTTAAGACTGCACAATAGAATAACCCTTTTTGGTGCTATATAGAACCCTTTTGACCTATAGTAATGAACAAATGATAACACAGCACTGTTTAATGCAAACACTTTTGCTTTATAAGTACTTTTTGGTCACCAAATTACCACCACGAGTCTTATTTAGCGCCAGTCCAACAACACCCCTCTTCTCACCTGGGCTGAATCTCAAACAGCTCCCTGCTCCCTATATAGTGCACTACGTAGGACTTTAAATACTGGATCCTGCAGCACAACAGTGCAAAATACATCTAAGAAACAGTCATTTTGGATTTAAACACATCCACACTCGACACATAGTCACTATTTGGCCGTAGAGGCTAGAATTTCTAAACTTCCCTAGCGCACTATTTAGGGGGTACAGAGCCGTTTGGGATTCAGTCTGGGTTTGATGCGACATCTGACTGAAACACGGACATTTGAAGTGTGTAAAACATTCAAGTTCATTCTTTAGACTTTTATATTGCTGTTTTACAGTTAATCATATCGTAAGTACTTTAATTCAAGCCTGTGATATTAATGATGGAGCTGTTTAGCATGTTAGCTATCATTTAGCCTGTTAGCTAGCTGACCAGCCTAGTTCTAGAAAAGAAAATAAGCTGTCAGCTCCTCAGTTTAAACAGAACCGGGTTCTTACCTCGTCAGTATACTCGGTGCTCCATGTGAGCAGCATGAGAGTCAAAGACTACTACATTAACAGCAGAAGGGTTTTTCGTAACGTGGCACCGAGATACAGAGTTCAGGTGTAGTGAGGTGGTCAGTGTGCATATATTGAATATTATACAGGTGTTTATTTTTCTTTTTGTCAAAATGCTTCGGTTTTTGGGACACTGATTGGTCATCTTGGTTGTTGCCATGCCAACACCAGAATCAATCCAAAAAATTGAGCCTGGTGCAAAATACCATTAGTTCCACACATGCTTGAATGAATCTGTTATAAATAATAATAAATCATGCTTGATGTGTAAAGTTTACGCTATAGTTATCAGCATCTACCATTGCCCAGAACTCCCCCACCCCCCCCCACCCCAGAAATTTGAGGTTTATTGAAACAAATATTTAATTACACATTGTGAATGTTCATGTGCGCTCATCTCGTAAAAAATGCAATGTTCACGACATGATTTGAAGGCTACGTTTAAATCTGCACTGTCCACATGGCTTCTACGCTTATTTCAGTGAGCTATGAGCCAGAAACACTTCACAAAAAATCACAAGATAATTTTAGCATCACCTGTGAAAACTGCGCTCGCTCACCGCTGAACCTGTCTCGTGTTTTTTGGCCTGTTACTGTTTATTTTTCTCTCTCGCTGATGTTTGTGTGGTGTTTAGCTGGAGGCTAGCCTCGCTCTCCGCCGGGTTTTCGGGCTGAGATCTCCCCCCTGATGTTCCACCATGCTTTCTGCCTCTGTTAGCTTTGCGCTAAATTGGCAGCATGCTGGGTAGTTTGACCCAGGTCATTTCCCACAAGCCCTTGCGTTAACGGTGGGGTGTGATGTAGGCAGCTGAGCGAGAGTGTTCAGCGCTTAGAACATGAAGGATTCTCCTGTTCTTTATCTGAATCCATAAAGGAGGAGATATAAACCTTCTATCTGTGTCTCAAATGACTCCCTGCTCCCTACACAGTGCACTACATAGGGAATGAGAGGCATTCAGGTAGCCCGACCTGCTGAGAAGCTAGCTAACAGGCTAACGAGGCCCCTTCGGACGTATTCAGTTACAGACTTTAAGTCTAAATGTTCAGATGTAATGTTACTGAAATGTTAAGTGGATGTCAATCACTCTGACTGTTTTAGCCACAGCTGCTGTGAATTGCTGTGAATTAGCATTTATGTTAGTGGTGTTTATCACATGAAGAAAGGCTTAATTGCACTAAACACTGCTGTGTGTGACTGACACACGGCTGTATCTGGTCTCAGTGTAAATAAAATGAGAGTGTTCATGAAACGACTGGAATATTCATGCTGAAAATGACAGCATGGCTAATCAGCACAGTGGATGAGCTGCACAGTCAATGTTGTCGGTACTGTGTCATTGCGTAAGGTTTTCACATCCATGTCACACGTAATTAAGTCTTTAGTGACCCAATGTTCCCCCTCCAGGGACCGAACCAGTGCCTGAATTCATATTTACTATGTACAGATTCACTACATACCGAACTAATTGAATCGAGACAGATTAAGGTTTGATGTTCTTCAGAGATGCTCGCTAGCAAAGTTTGCTATCTAAGCAGAACCAGTGGCTTTGGGCACTTGGGGTAGTTGGTTTACAGTGATCACCAGTTTTCAAAAAAGAGGACATGGGGTGGACGGTAGAAAGCGAATGTTAACATGAAAGCAAAGCCAAATCCCAGACACTGTAGGCAATTTAGGCCTCATCCACATGAATCTGGATATTTTTTAAAACTCAATTTTATTCCTCCATTTTCCAAAAACAAAACTTCATCCACACCAGCAGCATTTTCTGAAATCTCTACGTCCACACGAGAACGACAGACAAAAAATGTAGAACCACAAAGCTAAAGCAGAGACTCAGCGATGTGGGTGTTACAAATACTGTATACTCTTAAAAACAATGTTCTTCAAGGGTTCTTAGGGTAAAGAAAAGGGTAAAGTAAAGGATTCTCTGCATGGTGAAATGGTTCTTCAGATTGATTGAGCATATGCTATATATAGTAAAACTGGTTCTATAAACCACCAAAAACAGTTCTTCCATTGTTACAAACTTGACATCATAATAATATATGAACGCTTTTTGGTGCTACATAGAACTATATACAACACGTTCTCCATCAATCTGAAGAACGATTTCACCATGCAGAGAACTGTTTGATCATGCAAAGGGTTCTTTGAGTGTTCATGGTTCTATATAGAACCATTTTCTTTACTAAAGAACCCTTGAAGAACTCTTTTTTTTTAAGAGTGTAGACTTTGACCTGCCAGCCATCCGACTTCCCTAATTCATTATTTCACACAGATTAAAAGTTCGATTCCTGCCAGAAAATAAAAGCTTTATACTAAGCTTGCTAACATGAGCCCAGCAAACCCCTTATAAAGTGATCGTTCTAAAAAATTAAACATCAAGCAGTGGCTGTTGGTGACTCTGTTCTCACCTGGAAGAGCAAAGATTCACTACATCGTGTTCCTCAATAGTGTTGGCTTCAGCTGTGTTAGCAAAGACGGAGAACAGTTTACAACTGAAGAAAGAAACAGCTCTCTGTATTTCTCTCTCACTCTTCATTCTGTTTCTCTCTCTCTCTCTCTCTCTCTCTCTCTCTCTCTGTTCTCTGTGTATCTCTCTCTCTCTGTTTTTCTGTGTCTCTTTCTGTCCCTCTCTTTGTGCTCTTTCTCTCACTTTCTTTTTTCTCTCTCTTTTGCTCTCTCTCTCTCTCTCTCTCTCTCACACCATCTACTAATTAGAAACTAATTATCCAGGCGAGTGTAAACAATCACGGCAGATGGTGAAAAGAAAAAAACAGTGTTAATGACCTTCAGCGAGCGACTTAAAACCCAGAGTCTCCACCTCAGACAGAGAGAGAGAGATACACAGAGAGAGAGAGAGAGAGATACACAGAGAGAGAGAGAGAGATACACAGAGAGAGAGACAGAGAGATACAGAGAGAGAGAGAGAGAGATATACAGACAGAGAGAGAGACTGAAAGAGAGATACAGACAGAGAGAGAGAGAGAGAGACAGAGAGAGATACACAGAAAGAGAGAGAGACTGAAAGAGAGAGATACAGACAGAGAGAGAGAGACTGAAAGAGAGAGATACAGACAGAGAGATAGAGAGAGAAAGACTGAGAGAGAGACCAGACTGATGTTTAAGTTAAATGATTACAATTCAGTGCATCATAAAACCTCATATTTCACTAAAGTTCAGTTCTATTCAGTTTGATTATGATTCGTTAGGACTCAGTGTTCTCAGATCTTAACTTAATTCAGTGTAATTTCATTTAATTAATTCCAGATTGTAGCATTACAGCTCCTTACATATTGATTCAGTGAATCAGGAAATCTCAAATTGCGTCGCATTTCAATTTTATTTGATTATGGTTCTTTAGAAATTGATTTAGTGCGTCATGAAATCTGACATTCAGCCACAGATTGGATACGATTCAGTAAGATGTGACTCAGTGCTTCATTAAGGCTCAATTAAAGATTAAAAAAAATTATTCAGTTCAGTTTCATTATGGTTCTTTACTGAATGACTCAGTGAATCATGAGATCTCGAATCTAAACACGATTCATATCAGTTCAGTTCCGATTCTTCAGGAAACGACACAGCATGTTGGAAAAGCCTCACATTGCATCATGATTCAGTTCCATTAAGACATGATTCTTTAGTAAAAGAACCCAATGTTCCGATTTCACTATGATCTGAATTGAGTACACTCTTAAAAGAGATGGTTCTTCGACGGTTCTTTAGTAAAGAAAATAGTTCTATGTAGAACCATGAACACTCAAAGAACACTTTGCATGGTGAAAGGGTTCTTCTGATTAATGGACAGTATGCTGTAGATGGTTCTCTGTGTAGAACCTTTTTTAAAAGGGTTCTATATAGCACCAAATGGGACGATGTCAAGTATGTAACAATAGAACAACCCTTTTTGGTGCTATATAGAACCATATGCAACACATTCTCCATCAATCTAAAGACCATCAATCTGTTTTCACAATGCAGAGAACCTTTAAGCATGCAGCTGGTTCTTTGAGTGTTTATGGTTCTATATAGAGCCATTGTCTTTGCTAAAGAACCCTTGAAGAACCATCTTTTTTATCAGTACATGATTGTTTGAGTGATTTAACGCATCATAAAATCTTGAAGCTCACGGTGATTCACATATATTTAAATTGATTCTTTAGTAAATGATTCAGTGCATCATAAACGTTCCGAATTCACTATGATTGAATTGAGTACACTCGTAAAAGAGATGGTTCTTCGACGGTTCTTTAGTAAAGAAAATAGTTCTATATAGAACTATGAACACTCAAAGAACCCTTGGCATGGTGAAAGCGTTCTTCTGATTGATAGACTGTGTGCTGTAGATGATTCTCTATGTAGAACCTTTTTAAAAAGGGTTCTATATAGCACCAAATGGGACAATGTCAAGCTTGTAACAATAGAACAACCCTTTTTGGTGCTATATAGAACCATATGCAACACTTTCTCCATCAATCTAAAGACCATCAATCTGTTTTCACAATGCAGAGAACCTTTAAGCATGCAGCTGGTTCTTTGAGTGTTTATGGTTCTATGTGGAGCCATTGTCTTTGCTAAAGAACCCTTGAAGAAGCATCTTTTTTATCAGCACATGATTCTTTGAGTGATTTAACGCATCATAAAATCTTGAAGTTCACGGTGATTCACATATATTTGAATTGATTCTTTTGCAAATGATTCAGTGCATCATGCAATGCTGAGCTTAATTAAACTGAATTTGTTTCAGTTGAGTTTGATTACGGTGGAGTGATGAATTTCCTCTCCTGATGTGTGTCGTTCTCTTCTGTTCTCTTCTGCTCTCTCACTGTTTCTCGTGTCAAGCTCATTATATTTCTGATGAATTATTCATGTTCCGTGTTGCAGGTATTGCCTGCAGTGTGAGTCTGTCCTGTATTACGGAGGTTAAATTGCTAATGAATATTCTAATAATAGCATCATTCAGGCTCTGACGCTTTATTTCAGAAGTTCATTTAAAATACACAGTAAATTACTGCGGCTGAACCAGGGCACACCTGACTGTTCTGACCCGCCAAATACTTAACTTACACTTTAAAGAGACGGTGGGGTGACTAACGAGAATATTTATGAGCTGATTATTCACCCTAACGAACTGATCTCGTCATAAAATACGCTAAGAGGTAATAAAATTAGTGTAATAAAGTTTGTCCTGAGTGAGAAGAGGAGCAGAGAGGGACGATGTGTTTGAGGGAAAAGAGTTCAGGAGACACTCGACTAACTCTGTATTTCTCTCTTTACTTTTCTCTTTACAATTCAGTTCGATTTAATTCTGTGTTATAGTTCAGTTCACTTTATTTCAGTCCAGTTTAGTTCAGTTTAATTCAGTATTTTAATTCAGTTCAGTTTCGTTCAGTTTAACTCAATAATTTAATTCACTTCACTTTAATTCAGTTCAGTTTAGTTTAATTCAGTATCTTAATTTCAGTTCACTTTAATTCAGTTCAATCCGGTTTAGTTCAGTTTAATTCAATATTTTATTTGAATTCACTTTAATTCAGTCCAATTCAGTTCAGTTCAGTTTTTTTCAGTATTTTGTTTCAGTTCAGTCCAGTTTGGTTTAGTTCAGTTTAATTCTGTATTTTAATTCAGTCCAGTTTAGTTCAGTTTAACTTAATATTTTAGTTCTGTTCACTTTAATTCAGTCTAGTTCTGTTTAATTCAGTATCTTTATTTCAGTTCAGTTTAATTCAGTCCAGTTCGGTTCAGTTTAATTCAGTATTTTAATCCAGTTAGTTCAATTCAGTTCAGCTCTGTTTAATTTATCCATCCATCCATCCATCATCTAAACCGCTTATCCTTCTGGGTCGCGGTGGGGTGCTGGAGCCTATCCCAGCTGTCATTGGGCGGAAGGCAGGATACACCCTGGACAGGTCGCCAGTCCATCGCAGGGCTCTGTTTAATTTAGTTCATTTTAATTCAGTAGTTTAATTCAGTTTATTTTAATTCAGTTTAGTTTAGTTCAGCTGATTCTGGAAAGTTCAGAAAGGAAATTCACTGTTTTTGTAATTTTACAAAAAAATCTAAGTTTTTACAGATTCTCTGAGTGTGAGCACAAACAACCTACCATAGAGGAGAGAGAGAGAGAGAGAGAGAGAGAGAGAGAGAGCGAGGGACTGAGAGAGAGAGAGAGAGAGAAGCTGTCTGTCTGTCTGAATCAAGAGAAGGAAAACAGGTAAAGAGGAAGAACTAGTGAGTTAAAACTTTATTCATGCAAACTAAAGAACATCTATAGAAAAAAATTAATAAAACTACCAGAAAATAAAGAGAGAAAGTTTTGGGGCCTCTGGAGATTAATAAACGAGAGACACTCTCTCTCTCTCTCTCTCTCTGTCTCTCTCTCTCTCTCTCTCTCTCCCTCTCTTTCTCTCTCTCTCTCTCTCATTCAGGGGGTCCAAGAGGTTAATTAGGGGGTCTTGGACTAAAGGTGAAACTCTGATTCGACTCCTGACTGAACAAGGTCGTGTCTTTGATGGACTGAGAGTGGACAGCTGTTTGTTTTTGTTCGGGGGGTCAGTGTTTGTTGGGGGCTCAGCTGATGTCCAGCTGTTTTTCGGTCAGTAAACAGCAGCAGGAGAGACGCGATCAGACACTTTATCAGCTGCACGTCACACAACAGCTCAGAGACTGAAGAAAGACGCTGACACTTTAGAGATTACAGAAAATGGAAAAGGAGGACGAGAGAGCAGGAGCGAGGGGGCTAAACGAGATTGGAGAGATGGAGGAGGAGGAATAGAGAGATGAGGGATGAAAAGGAGTGGACTGTCTAAAAACCCAGATTTCAGACATGAAGGGAAAAACAGCCAGCATCTGAAATTTAAGTAGAAATTGTCCTTTATAGGTCAAAGATGAGGATTTTTTTATTAATCATAGACCTTTAGACCTGAACGTCTATAGGATTATGAAGAACATTCAGACAGGTGGGTCTGATGCTTCAGTCTGGTGCTGTGTGTGTTCTAGTATGTGTGTTGGAACGGTTCCCATGTCTTGCTCTGGCTGGTTAAAGTCCGTTTTGTCCTCTCTCCTGTAGAAAGGCCTCCTGCCAGCAGGACAAAGCAGCGGCCAAATCCATTAGAGCTTCATCTGCATCATAAAGCCTCGACGAAAAGGGCATAAAAATACAGCAGCAGAGTCACTCAGCTCCCTCACCGCATCACACCGAGCTCTACCAGCTCCCTCACCGCATCACACCAAGCTCTACCAGCTCCCTCACCGCAACACACCGAGCTCTACCAGCTCCCTCACCGCATCACACCAAGCTCTACCAGCTCCCTCACCGCATCACACCGAGCTCTACCAGCTCCCTCACCACATCACACCAAGCTCTACCAGCTCCCTCACCACATCACACCGAGCTCTACCAGCTCCCTCACCACATCACACCGAGCTCTACCAGCTCCCTCACCACATCACACCGAGCTCTACCAGCTCCCTCACCGTATCACACCGAGCTCTACCAGCTCCTCACCACATCACACCGAGCTCTACCAGCTCCCTCACCGCATCACACCGAGCTCTACCAGCTCCCTCACCGCATTACACCGAGCTCTACCAGCTCCCTCACCACATCACACCGAGCTCTACCAGCTTCCTCACCGCATCACACCAAGCTCTACCAGCTCCTTCACCGCATCACACCGAGCTCTACCAGCTCCCTCACCGTATCACACCGAGCTCTACCAGCTCCTTCACCGCATCACACTGAGCTCTACCAGCTCCCTCACCACATCACACCAAGCTCTACCAGCTCCCTCACCGTATCACACCGAGCTCTACCAGCTCCTTCACCGCATCACACCGAGCTCTACCAGCTCCCTCACCGCATCACACCGAGCTCTACCAGCTCCCTCACCGTATCACACTGAGCTCTACCAGCTCCCTCACCGCATCGCACCGAGCTCTACCAGCTCCCTCACCGCATCACACCGAGCTCTACCAGCTCCCTCACCACATCACACCGAGCTCTACCAGCTCCCTCACCGCATCACACCGAGCTCTACCAGCTCCCTCACCGCATCACACCAAGTTCTACCAACACCACACTGCAGAGTTCTTCCAGCTCCAACAACTTACTACACTAAGTTCTAACAGCACCAATACCATACTACACCGAGTTCTACCAGCTCCCCATACCACACAGAGTCTTACCAGCTCCCCCACTGTACCACACCGAGTTCTACCAGCACCAACACCGTACCCTGCCGAGTTCTACCAGCTGCCCATACTACACAGTTCTACCTGCACCAACACCGTACCACAGAGTTCTACCAGCACTCCCACCGTGCCCTGCCGAGTTCTACCAGCACCAACACCATAACAAACAGAGTTCTACCAGCACCCCATAACACACAGAGCCCTCCCAGAACCCCCACTGTAACACACCGAGTTCTACCAGCACCCCATAACACACAGAGCTCTCCCAGAACCCCCACTGTAACACACCGGGTTCTACCAGCACCCCATAACACACACAGAGCTCTCCCAGAACCCCCACTGTAACACACCGGGTTCTACCAGCACCCCATAACACACACAGAGCTCTCCCAGAACCCCCACTGTAACACACCAGGTTCTACCAGCACCCCATAACACACACAGAGCTCTCCCAGAACCCCCACTGTAACACACCGGGTTCTACCAGCACCCCATAACACACACAGAGCTCTCCCAGAACCCCCACTGTAACACACCGAGTTCTGCCAGCACCCTCATACTACACCAAGTTCTATTAGCACCCCCACTATACTGCACAGAGTTATAAAAAAAATCTAACATTTAAAAAACTCCAGCTAGGCCGAAACGCAATCAGGAGGCAAAAACTCTGAGTCTGCTGCTCACACACTGCTTCATTTACCCTACTCTCGACTCCGACTGCCTCAGAATCAGGGCTAACAGTCGTGTAGTGCGTCTCCAGCTTCAGACGGCACAGAATACCCACCTGTCCAAACACTGCTGTAGTACTGTATTCTGAATAGAGTCTGAGGCAGAACGAAGAGAAGCTCCTCCACTTCAGAAAGTCCTTCACATAACCTTTAAAGACAGCACGCGTTTCCATTCCCAGCCCGGAAACGCCTGTGTGTGTGGTGTTCTGGCTGGGTCAGTCCTTCATTAACACCAAGACTATTCTCAGGACTCTCATTATTAAATGTCACCTCATAGGGGCGTCTGAGTGCTGGATGTGAGCCGCTCCGTTACCTTCAGGTCACAGCGCGCACAGTCTAGACGTGGAAGTCTAAAGCCCACGTTTGTACGCATATATCTGCAGATAAAGTCATAAAACTGACCTAAAGTAAGTGTCATTATTCTCAACAATAAACACCAGCCAATAAGACTAAGATCAAACTTTAAAGGTAAATAGAATTGGATTAATCGTAAAGATCTGTGTCAAAGACTACTTGGTTATGTAGAGTTACGAGGCCTGGGTCATGAAGTTATCGGACGTAGTTAGAGTAGTGTTTGTATTCATGTGGTGGTGCTGTGGGTGACCGGTCAACAGCTCGAGGGTAGAAACTGTTCTTGGTGGTTCTGGCTTGAATTCTTATATTCCTGCAGTGTTCCCACTAACATGCTGCGCCCTCCTTCCCCAACACTAACGCATCTAATACAGCCAACCAAGAACCTTTGAAGATGATAAACAGCTGGAGCAGGTGTGGCAGATTGTGTTTGGAGATAGACTCTGTAGGAGGGTAGATCTCCATTTGGTGACCACTGATCTAAAGGCGTTCAAGCCAAGTCAAAGTTTATTTATTTAGCACTTTTTTACAACAGGTGTTGTCACAAAGCAGCTTTACAGAAAAATCCGGGTCCGAGCCCCGATGACCAGTGGCAAGAAAAACTCCCTAAGACTAAGAGGAAGAAACACTGAGAGGAACCAAGGCTCAAAAGAGGAACCCCCCCTCCTCTGGTCGACACCGGATAACATTAGTTTAAAATATTAAAATACAGAAAAGAGGAAAAGCAGCTGGCTCTGATTAAATAATTTGAGTCTGAGCAGCAACAGCATCATCAGGAGGGTCAGTTCAGACCGGTCCAGAAGGCTAGCGAGCAGTGGGCACCCGATCAGGGCAGACAAAGCAACAGAATCAGACCCACAGGATGGGCAGTTGTTCAACTCAGCAAAGAAACACACAGACAGTTAGTTCTGTTAAGAGAGACTGATTACAGTTTACAGCAGGGTTTCTCAACCACTGGGCTGAGGACCACGGGTGGGCCGCAAAGCACCCCTTGGTGGTCCTTGGACCTGTACTGAGGGGGACAAATGGTTCATAGTGGGCCTGTGATGGCACTTTGTCATAAAGTCAGTGAAAAAATAATTGACTTAGCACTAAAAAAGAAATACTGAATGTTTTCAGACAGTTAACAACATTAAGACAAGCCCCACAGTAACAGTGCACAAAGGCAGCTTCTTCATTTTTTTTGCCCTTTGCCTCTAGAAACCCCTGAGCTTTCAACTGTCCACTCGCACCAATATTCTGCTGATATTTTTATTATTATTATTATTAAGTGACCCTTATTTGTCCCACAAAGGGGAAATTTCACCTCCACATTTAACCAATCCGTGCAATGAAACACCACATACACACTACTGAACGCACACACTAGGGGGCAGTGAGCACACTTGCCCGGAGCAGTGGGCTGCCCTATCCACAGCGCCTGGGGAGCAGTTGAACCATTTCTCCATGCAAAGAACCATTTAAGCATACAGAGGGTTCTTAAATTGTTCATGGCTCTACATAGAACCATTGTCTTTACTAAAGTACCCTTGAAGAACCATCTTTTTTAAGATGAAGAAGAACTTCTTTCTGCAGCGCCCTCTAGAGGCCACGCGTAAAGGAATTCGACTCTTTTTCTTCAATGTTTTTAAATAATGCAATCAGATATAATATTTTGTCCCTGTAACTTTATCAGATGAACTAGGACTCTGTTGTCTCTCTGTGTAAAATGTTGTTGAGCTGCTAGTGAGCAATGAGGGGCAAGAATCCCCTGCTGTGAAAAAGTACTCACACCCCATCCACGAAGAGAAAACAGACAACTGCAGCTTTCTTCAAACCGTCCTGCACAACTGACACAGTAAACACGGCATTTAAACACAATAACAACACTTTTGAAAATGGCGATTCAGAGACCTACGGAGATCAAAATCCGGTTCCAGTTTTGTAAATCGTCCACTCGGCCATTGAAATATATTCTGTCAATATTATTAAGCCAAACAATGCATAGTTCAATTGAAAGAGCTCCAAAGCATGCAGAGACTGGCTGCTGTGGAAAAGTGATTAAAGGCGACGAACAGAAACACAACAGATTGATCACTGAGGAGACGTTAGGGAAGGTTAGTGATTGTTTGATTTCTGGAAAGTTTCGCAGAGTTCGACACAGAGGAGGAGAATTAATTCCGGAGGAAAAGCTGTTTCTGTCAGCAGTGTTTTACTGCTGGACAATTTGGACGTTAATACAAGACGCCTTCACGAGTTAAATCAACAAAATTAAATTGGAGAGAGGCGTAGACTGTGTCCAAAAACAGCTGCTCTTTTCATAAAAAACAACTGTAGGTCATTCGTGAATCAGAGCAGTTCTCATTCCATTGTGGTGGCAATTTAATCTTTATAGCTGAAGATCTCTTTGTAAACATGACACCGTGCTGAGGGCGTTACGCGACTGCGTTTGATGGTGTCCTCTGTAATTGAATATGTGGTGTTTGGGTGTATCGGCTCACTCTGGGTTTATTATCATTCCGTTCAGACTGCAGAGCTTTCTGTCTTGCTCAGCCCAGCCGAGCCCAAAGTACAGAAATAGAAAGAACTGAGCTCTGTTATTTAGATGCTGAGGGATGATTTTTTAAGGAACAATTTGTAACACTGACAGCAAGCGTTTAAAATGGGTACTGCAGTCCGAACTCCAAATTTTAGAGAGAGTTGTCTGCCCCGCCCCCTCCTCCCCAGACTCAATGCTCACATGGGTTGCACTGAGAGCAATGAACCTACACAAATGTTAAACCTTGACAATGGCAAGCGCCGAGTCCTACACTGTAAGCTGATCCTCTAATGTACATCTACGTTATAACCAGCTTGTGTGGATTTTTTAAAACTCTGCCAGTGTTAGCTGGATGCATGGCTGGCTGTGCCTCCATAGCTGAGCCCGTTATCCGGAAATCAAAAGCCCATTGGTCTGAAAATACTCGCTGGAGTTAGCTGAACCTCAGTGCTTACCAGTCTAGGAGAAAATCAGCCAACTCTATATCCATCCTAAAGTCCTTCTGGGCTCTAAGCATCTCCATCTTTCAAACGCATCGCCGATATTTACTGGCATTTGGAATATGGAGATGCTTAGAGCCCAGAAGGACTTTAAGATGGACAGTAAAAACACTGCAAATGTATACATCAGCTGATCAGCTTACAGTTTAGAAGGACGTTGAGGCTTTTTAGGTGGAGTAGAGTCTAAAATTATCTCTGCTGATCCGCTTCTTTTGCCTGCTTTCATGGCTGCAGCTGTGTTTGCTGGCAAATTGGTTCATGTCTGGCAACCCGGGGTGTAGAAGTGGTGCTGGGAAATAGGCAGTGGGCAGGATCACAGACCAAAACACAAACAGGCTTTACGCTCCAAAGGGAGAACATACAGCCTGTAGCGCTGCTGTCAGAGAAGCCAGTCTTTCAGCTGAGCATGTTTCCTTAATCTCTGATGACACTTCATGGTCATTTTCTGATTTAGTCCAGTAAATATATCACATTTTTTTCTTTTAAAAAACATTAGTAGGGAGCGAATGTTGGTGATGCAGGCCGGAGTCAAGCAAAGTGAGTGTTTATAAAGCACCCTTTAGTAAAATGTTCAGCAGAGATACAAGAAAAGATAAAAAAAACCTAAGATATTTACAAAACCTGCAGTAAAACCAGCACAAAAATATGCAAAACCAAAGGGTGTGTTGTTGCTGTTGGAACCAAACATCATATCTCCATCATATAACTTTATAGGAGAAGAAAAACTGTTCCCTAACTTTTAATGTATTTTTTTTCAAAGTAATTTAAAAACTGATCCATTCATCATAAAAATTCTGGCGTGATGTAAAGGGCAGCTGGCATTTTCAAGTCATTATAAACAACAGCCAAAATGGAGATGTGAGGTTTTGTTCTGAGAGCGACAATATGTTTCCTTGTCATATTAAAACCTTATAAGACCATGTTTCTCAGTGCTTGTTTTTTTGGAAACTCCAGCTGCTGTTTACACTGTTTGAACATGACTAATGGGGCAATAGAAACAACACAATTACTTGGAAATCAAACTTTGTTACATTAAAGTTAAGAACATTTATTTTTTTCATATAAACAGTGGAATAAGAACAGTAACCACAGATCGCAATGTTTGTAGCAGATGCATGAAAAATAATCACTTTTCAGTGGAAGAGCACAAATTTGTACCACATAAATCAGTAAAAAGCAATTATTAACACAGTGGCAGCTTAAACACATTAATTTTCCTGTGATAATTGCTTACTTTCATATTTTGACAGGGCGTTTTGACACTATAGCTTTTTTCTGGTCCCAGAACTGCTTGCTCTGTGTGTTTGGTACGTTTGGTTGAGTGTAAAACCTGTTTTCGAGCTCATGAGCAGGACAGAGAACCGATATCTGGTCCTCCTGAAATAGGTGGTCAGGGGGAAACTCTGGTGGGTCCGCGTGTGGAAGCTCTCCTCTCCCGGCGCTGCGTGTGAGGCTGCGTGATTGGTTCATTCTGTAACCTGACTGTTTTGACTTACTGACTCACTTCCCTTTTCGATCCACGATTCGGATTGAATTCTTGTGTGTGAAAGCAAACCAGTGATAATGAGCCCCTCCCCCAAACGAGCCCAGACCCGGTCCAGATTTGTAGATAGTGTGATATGAGCAATAAACTACAGCTCTTTTTCTTGGGATGCTGCGAACATTTTCTGGTAGAATTCCACCTTAAATGGTGCCCGAGTGCCTCAGTGGCCTGAGGCACCAGAATGTAACTGCTTCACCATTTAAGGTGGAACTTGAAAATTTGAACCAGAAGCTGGTGAATGAGAAACGACTTCTGCTCTGTGTGATTTAGGCCATCAAAATATCCCACCTACAGTTTTATCTAGAACTCTGCCTGTAAATACACCGATCAGGCATAACATTATGACCACCTCACTTGTTTCTACGCTCATTGTCCATTTTATCAGCTCCACTTACTATATAGGTGCACTTTGTAGTTCTACAGTTACAGACTGTAGTCCATCTGTTTCTCTGATACTTTGTTAGCCCCCTTTTACCCTGTTCTTCTGTGGTCAGGACCCCTGTGGACCCTCACAGAGCAGGTACTATTTGGGTGGTGGATCATTCTCAGCACTGCAGTAACACTGACGTGGTGGTGGTGTGTTAGTGTGTGTTGTGCTGGTCTGAGTGGATCAGACACAGCAGTGCTGCTGGAGTTTTTCTAAACGCCCGAACAATTTATATGGTAGTTTTTCATATGCAGCTGCTTTGCCCATCTCAGCAACCCATTCTTGAAATGATGGATGACCCGCTTCCTTCCACCTCCTAAGGATGACCTGCCTACCGATCATTAAACTGTTTTGAATCCAAATCTTTAAAAACTTGTCCCTGGTTTTTAGCATCAAGGGATCTCCTAAGACAGAAGGTCTTGGGCAACAGGGAATATGACTAATACTTCACAAATAAAACCATAAGCACCATCCAAAATTCCTGAACTCTTGGGCTGCACCACAAAGCATGAATGAAGTCCCCCTCAGTTTATTCTGGTTTTATTGATATTCAGTAATAATTCAGCATCCAGTTATGTCAGATGGAGGCAGCGGACTCGGCTGGTCTTAACAAAGTCCACCTCACCCCGAGACCGAGACAAGACCATGCCCAAATGAGGTTGAGACCAAGACAAGACCGAGACCACTCATTTATGGTCTCGAGACCAACATCGGACTCGAGTACTACAACACTCTGATCTGATAAGCTGTTCCACAAACAGGAGCCACTAATCTTCCATTTCACTCTCCTAATAAAAGTCAGTGCTGGTCGATCTGCAGAGTCTGCCGGCCACGAACCTTCCAAGCAGCACTGGCAGATAAGCAGACGCAAACCTGTCGAGAGATTTAAAACCACTAAAAGGGTTTCAGAATCTATCCTGAATTTAAGGGCCAGTCGGCGAAAGGACCTTTAAGCTGTGATACGTTCTCACTTTTTAGATTCAGCAGACACAGCGCTGCATTCTGAACAAGCTTTTAGCCGCAGGGCAAAGCCGAGCTTCCTAAACGACACACTGCTGTGTGGTTGACATTACTGATTTGGACCTCGAAGCTAAGAACACAACAGGTTCTAACTGGAGGTTTATTGTTTGTTACCTATGTGTTTTTTGGCTGTTCTCTCTGGGAATCAGTTCCAGTAACTAGAACTTCAGTCTCTGTCTTTATATGGATTCATATACAAATTAATTCCGTCAATACATACAAAAAATTTGTCAGCGTCACTTTCAGTACCACATACACATGTAGCTGTGCATGACTCTTAAAAAAGATGGTTCTTTAGTAGAGACAGTGGTTCTACATAGAGCCATGAACACTCCTAGAACCATTTGTATGCTTAAATGGTTCTTTGCATGGAGAAATGGTTCGAAAAGGGTTAAGATGTCAAGCATGTAACAATAGAAGAACGCTTTGTGGTGCTGTATAGAACCATTTTCGAAAAGATTCTATATAGAACCATATACAGCACATTCTCCATCAATCCGAAGAACCATTTGACCATGCAAAGAACACTTTAATTATGCACATGTTCTTTAAGTGTTCATGTTTCTACATAGAATCACTGTCTTTTCTAAAGAACCATCTTTTTTTAGGAATGCGCTGTTGGATAATTTCTCCAATGAGAAGCAAATACAAACTAAACAGGGTTGGACCAGTTATTGAGCCCTGAGGCACGCCGCATGGACCAGAGACAAAGTCATGAAAGCTTTCCTAAGAAAAAACTTGTAAAGGATCTTAAGACAAACACTAAGAACACTACGAATTTCTCAAGAATGTTTTTAAATACGGTTCTTAGAAAAAAATTGAGGAAGTTCTCAAATAATCTGTTTAAAAAGTCTTAATTTCTTAAGAAAATTCATACGCGGGCTGTAGGTTATTCTGTTATGTAGACTATTAATATCATGTTTCATTTTACAAATTACTAGATTTTTTTTTTTAGTTTCTTTTAACAATTATGTGAATTATTTTGTGACCCTTATTAACGGCTACCGTTTGAGAGGTTTAGTGTGAGACTGTTATAAGAAAACATGGTAACACTTTCTATGAATGTGGCCTTTGTAAGCATCTATAAACACATTTATAACGTTATAATGCTTCATATAACGCATTATAAACATGATTATAAACATTTATAAAAATGAATTACACTGAATTACACTTTATAGCCATGTATATTATACATTATTAATTGTTAATATAATGCATTATAAGTAGTGTTGATAACATGTTATACTGTCAGTGCCAATGAAGTCAGTCCCAGCTTGGAGAGCGTAAAGACAAATGCCAAGCTAACGGTGGTGTACATTACCTTTCCCACATTGGGGTAAAACACTGATGGCAGCTCTAGTTTAAACTCTGACATTTGAAGCCTGTAATGTGCTTTACTATGAATGTTTTAGTGTTTCAGTAAATCCTTCAGTAAATACTTCAACTTGAAGCCTCACTCTGAACACTGGAGGAGGCTTTAGTACAGTACGCTTCACTTTACTTAGAGCGGACAAATACGACTTATGAGCTCTTATAATTTGTTATGATCAGTACTTATAATGTATTATGTTAACAATTCATAATGCATAATAAGCATGGCTATAACGTATAGTGCATTTTTATAAATATTTATAGCCATGTTTATAATCCCTTATGAATGCATTATAACATGTTATGAATGTGTTTATAGATGCTTACAAAGGTGACATTCATAGAAAGTGTTACCGAAAACATTTAAGAATGTATTTATTCAAGAATGCCACACAGTCTTACAATACAACAGAGAAGAACTGAGAAAGAAATGAAGAAAAGTTTTTTAAAGTATAACAACTTCTTTCTTAAGTATGCAGGTAAGAAATTAAGGCACATTTAGGAAGATTTTGTTTCTTAAGACGCTTTTGTGAATCCAGGCCCAGAATCTTTCACAGAGGAAAACCTGCAGAGTGTGATTGAACTTTCTTCACTAAGGCAGCCGTTAAACCAGGAGGAGGCTGAGGTGTTCCCGATCAGGGAGAGAGCTGCAGTTTATTTTGTTACATGACATTTAACCTCACATAAAGATGTGTAAGACTGTCTTAGTGCTGTTGCTGAAAAAATGCTTAAAATATCTGTTGATTGATTGTTCAGTTACAGTTCAGTTCTCAGAGGAACGTCGGTCTGAAGGTGGTCAGGACTACAGGTTCAAGGTTCTTATTGACCTCTGCTCTTTTCAGAGCTGCAGCAAATCAGAGGAGGATTTAAAATGGCTAAAATGGCATCTGCTACACAATTAAAAAGCTCATGCAGTGTTAAGGAAAGCCCACAGAGTGCTTTAAAGCTCTGAAACCCTGACCCGCTCTGACCCTAAACTCATTTAGTGAACGCCTCAGATTTGGTAGAGGAGGTGAGGAGTAGAGTGTTGGTTTTTAAATGCTGTCAGCTTGTAAAGAGAATTCAAATCAGTTCAATTCATACAATGTATAATAGCAACCCACTACTGGCAGGAGGTGTGGCCATGCAAATGAGGTTCTCGGGGGGAGTGTGCTTGTGGTAGGAGAGACTTTTGTTGTTGTTTACGTTGTTAATGCTTGTTTGGCATGTGTTTACATGTTGGTTGTGTGATTCAGTGCTGGGTTGGGCGGGGAATAGTTTGGCTTTGTTCTTATAAGAAATATCAGTGCTGCACTCTTAAAGATGGTTCTTCAAGGGGTTAAAGACAACTCAGAGAACACTCAGAGAACCATTTGCATGCTTAAGTAGTGCTATATATATATATATATATATATATATCGCTGTTGTCGGAAGAAAACCTTGTATCTCCAAAATGGTAACTTTACAGGAAAATGAAAAAATATACTTTACTTTTAATGTAAGTCAATGGAACCAGACTTTTTCCCATGTCATTTTGGGTCATTTTTTTTGGTCCATTCATCATGAAATTTACACACAATGTTAAGGGTAAAAGGTATTTTCAAATTATGTCAAAAACTAAAAAACGCCAAAAATAGAGATACAAGGTTTTCTTCTCACAACAGCGATATATATAAGTGAACTCATCTTAAAATTACTCAAAATATCTAATATTTTTCATATTGTAATTGAATATTGTAAGATTAATTTGAGATTCAGGTAATTTTGTCTAGTGAAAATGAAAGTGTCTCATTACATTGACAAACAGTTGCTTAAATCAAGCATTACTTCTTGAAACAAAGCAATTTTATTGGAATAACTACAAAATATTCATACAACAATTGCAAAATAGCAAATATTAGACCCTTAATTTAAGATGATTTTTGCCTACATGTATTTTTTTACACTGTAATGTATCTTAACACTGCTTTGTAGTTGCAGTACAGATTATATAGCAGAGTTCAGTTTGGTGTGTTCAGCTGTTCCGAGATGTGCGGTTCTCTCGTCTCTCCAAGGTCAGTTGCACTTTTATGAGACCTTTTTCAGGTTGACCGGAGTCAGGGTGTCAGTGGTTTCCCTCAATTTAGCGTTAAGGTTATGATCTTAATCACCGCAGGTTGAGGACTGAGCACTGAGGAAGCAGTGTTGTAAAAACAGCCCATAAACTTTACGGCTACTTTAGATAACAGTTCTGAACGAGCTGAGTTACGGTGGACTGAGAGCTTTACTGCACTGAACAATGACAATCAGAGAAGATCACACAGTGACAGCACCAATGATCGATCAATCAATCAATCAATCCATCAATCAATCAATCATGCTTTATTTCGACTCAGAAGTATATTGAGGGTGACTATCATTTACAGTGTAGCCCAGCAAATTACACAGAGACTGAAAAGGTTGAAATGAAATGGCTAACTAAAATAAAAGAAAATCAAGATCAAAAAGAATTTATAAAAAAGAATATATACAAATTTGTAAAAATAGCAGCTCAAATAGAAAACAGGTGTAAAATATCAATAAAATGTGTAATGAAAACACATTAAAATGAAGTCAAAGAGCCAAAAATTTTACATTTTTTAGAAAAATCTAATTATTTATTACAATAAAACAGTAAAATGATTAACATCAAATAAAAGTTTAAATAAAATATTAAAAAAAAATAAATTAATAAGAAATTACTTAAATAATTAAAATCTTAAAATGAAATATTAAAATTAAAATGAAGAGTATAACTGTGCTGATGAGACAGCTGTGTTCTTTCGTGCTCTTTTGAGGTCTGACGAGCTCTTCAGAACATCCCATTCAACCACTGAGAACTTGTGGTGCACATCTGTCAAAATACCAACAATTTGGGGATGAACACCAGCTGTTTTAAAGGGAGCCCTGACTGTTAAGACTTTTATGCCTTGAAACAGCGTCCTTTTAAAATGGCCCATAAACCAAATTGTTTGTTATAAACTGTTTATAAACTGCAAATTGCTTATTTGTTTATTATAAAAAACAAACAGGCAAAATTCATCTACATATAGGCCACCATTGTCATGCTGTGAGGTCATTTGGCTGCAGGAGAGTCAGTCCTACAGAAAATAAGACAGTTAAATAAGGTTGTCTCTTACAGAATGTCATGTTCTAGCTAAAGCTGGCACAGTTTGAGCTGTTTTAATTAGTTTGGTGTGAAGAACATATGCTGCAACATACAGCTGTCGCCTGCCTCTGGAAGCTCATCCATACCATGTTCCGTGCTGCAGTAGCTAGTGGGGTCGGATAAAACACCAGCGATGTTGAAGGGAACCCTGACTGTAGGCCCCAGTGTAGTGTTTGTCTAATACTATTCAAACATGTTGCATAAACCAAGCAAAATGATATATTTATTATTAAAAATAGACAGTGTTTTTATGAGTAGGCTGCCATTTTTCTTGCCGCTAAACATCTAATTTAACTCTAATATATCATTCAGTCTTTCCAGCTTTAGCTGGAACGTCATGTTATTTAAAAGAAACACTTTTTAAATAATAAATACAACTTTCTTGTTTGGTTTATGCGGCATATTTTAATAGTATTGGGCATGTAGACTGTTTTAAGGCATACAAGTCTAAACAGTCAGGGCTCCCTTTAAGTATTGAGGCTCAAAGAATCATCTACTTCTGTTCTCTGTGGCTAAAATCAGGCCGATATGAAGGCTGACGTTACTGTCCTGTCTCACGTGAACAACAGAGGACATGTAAGAATCACAGAAACTATAAACAGTTTGATTTTATGCTGTGAACTTGGCGATGCTATTGACGTTCTCTTAAGAAAGCAAGACAGATGGTGAGGGTGAATGAAATAACGTCTAAATTTAATGTTTTGACATTTTCGACTCTCTTCTGGACTGAAGGCGATGCGTTGATCAAGTAGCCGCTCCTGGCATTTTAACCTGAGAGTTCTTATTCCATCCGAATCATTACTAATCATCATTAGAGACTGAAGTAAACTGGCATTATAACCTCACCATAGAAAACTAAGTCTGTCCAAATAAGGTTTTAGACTTATTTTATTTGTAACTACATGAATAAGATAATTATTATTATTAATAATAATAATTCAGTAACACTTTACTGTAGAGCACAGGTCATAAGGCTTTATGACACCTACATAAGCTTGTCATGAAAACTGACATAGCCCTACATAAATGTTTATAAATGCTTATTACAATAGGTGTAATTTGCTGTAAAGGTTACATTTGCCGGTTTTGATCAAAGTTAGCTAAAGTAGTCTTTATGACAGATGATGCCTATTGGTATAAGCATTTATAAACATTTATGTAGGGTTATGTCAGTTGTCATGGCAAGCTTATGTAGGTGTTATGTAGCCTTATGAACAGAACCCTATAGTAAAGTGTTACCAATAATTCTCACTTTATTTGATAAATTAGCTGTGCTTTTTCAACTGAACCCAAACTTTTTACTGTCCGTCTCTGACGAGGTGTGGAAGTGTTTGTGTTAGAGTGTGTGTGTGTGTGTGTGTGTGTGTGTTTGTGTGTAGTGGGTGGATGAGGTCGTTGTACCTGTCAGTCATTTCCGGATTGGTGTCGTAACCGGCTGAGTGAGCTGTCAATCAGCGAGGCGTTTACTAATGACATCGTCACTCAGCCGGAGGCAATGGGCGGGGCTTTGGAAGATGATTGACAGGGCTGTTAATGGAAGTGTCTGTGAAGTGACCCTGCTTCTGACACACGTACACACACACACACATACACACGTACACACACACACACACACACACACACACACACACACACATATATATATATATATATATTTATATGTGGGTCCTTTCAGCTTCAGTCACATTCAGGTCTCTGCAGTGGATTTTTGGATTGATGTTCAAATCATTTTCAAACATAAAGCATAGAAAATAATTTACTGTCAGATCTCACTTTCACACACACACCTGTAGCTAAATGCAGGGAGTTAATGTAATTGATTACACATATTCAGGGTTTAAATAGCAGATTTATTCACATCCCACACCTGTGATCAATCTTCAAACACATACATGACAAAAATATTGTTTTTCACCTGAAACTGCATAATATGGTGGATATTTCAGTCAAGTTTGATTTTCACAATTTATAAGATGAAAATTATCATTGCTGTGGTGTCACAGGAGGTTACTAAGGTGTTGCAAGGCCATTGCTATGGTGTCCCAGGAGGTTACTAAGGTGTTGCTAAGCCATTGCTATGGTGTCCCAGGAGGTTACTAAGGCGTTGCTAGGTCAGTGCTATGGTGTCCCAGGTGGTTGCTAAGGTGTTGTTAGGCCATGCAGTGGTATCCCACGTGGTTGCTAATATGTTTGCTAGTATGTTTGTGAGCCTGTATCATTCATTATTTGTGGCAGTTAGATTTGAACTTTTTTCCCCAACATCCCACTGTTTATTTCTTATGGGAAAAATATCACTGTATGAAAATGTACAGGTGATCAGTTCAAACAGAACAAGCACACTATTCCCATATAGGCTCTACAATCCTGCAGAATTTAGCTCAAAAAGTAGCAGCCTGTGAAAATAATATAAAAAGAGAGTAAAATAATCAGAATTCACTGTAAAGACAAATTCAGTTTCAATGTGAATTTTTTTGTATGGCTCATTATTTACATCACAGTCTGATACTTAATATTTGTTGAAGTTGATTGTGTATATACACACACACACACATATATATATATATATATATATATTTACATTTACAAACATAGCACAGTGAAATAATCTTGCAGTGTAGTGTAGCAGTAATGGAGGTGCTGCCTTCTCAACACACCACACACACACACAGTGATGGTCTCCCAGTCTGCCCTCATTCTGCCTTTTTTCCTCATTCTGTATATTCCCCTCTGATCGTATCTGAAGTCTGCTCACACAAAAGATTCATACTGTTATTGTTCTTTTCTTCCTTTCCCTTATCTTTTCTTCTCTCCATTCTACTTCTCTATCCTTTGTTCTGCTCTTTCTTCTCCTCTCCTCTCCTCTCCTCTCCTCTCCTCTGTTTTCTCCTCCTCTCAGTCTGAACGTTGTTTGTAGCTGCTCTCAGTCAGTGCAGTTCATTAGGCTGCATTATAGACTCACTTCATCACTGTAGCTGCAGCAGGTCAGTCAGTGTAGATAGTAATGCTGTAAAAAGTCATGTCACTTATAAAGTACTGTAACATATTACAACATAATCACATGTAATCACATAATAAGAATTACTTTACTTGTGTTACTGATGTGTCTCTTCCACTCACTAGCCACTTTATTAGAAACACCCACCTTGTGCTTCCACTCACTGGCCACTTTATTAGAAACACCCACCTTGTGCTTCCTCTCACTGGCCACTTTATTGGAAACATCCACCTTGTGCTTCTACTCACTGGCCACTTTATTAGAAACACCCACCTTGTGCTTCCTCTCACTGGCCACTTTATTAGAAACACCCACCTTGTGCTTCTACTCACTGGCCACTTTATTAGAAACACCCACCTTGTGCTTCCACTCACTGGCCACTTTATTAGAAACACCCACCTTGTGCTTCCCCTCACTAGCCGCTTTATTAGAAACACCAACCTTGTGCTTAATCTAACTGGCCACTTTATTAGAAACACTTACCTTGTGCTTAATCTAACTGGCCACTTTATTAGAAACACCCTCCTTGTGCTTGCCCCTTGTTTATCAGTGTTAATCTGTTAACACTTTTTGGTATGATGAGCAGATCTAATCTATGATTTGACAGTATTCTTTTGCAAATGTTTGAGTGCTGACATCACAACAAGGGGATAAAGTGGGCGTGGCCTTTGGCTTTATTTCCAAGGCAGAGCTTTCAGCTGCAGTTCTTTCAGTTTTACAGTCTTTACAATAAAAGCTGGCAAAATATTTCTGTTTAATATAATCTATTTAATGTATTTAGTATGGTGAGATATTGCAAACCGACAATGAAAACATGTTTATTAGCATTAAGAACACTCTGAAAAGCTGGGTGTGTTGTGACTGATATTGTACGTGTGGAATGTGGTGATAATGTTGCCTTTAACCATCACGCTTTCATACCTCTCACACTTCTCGTGAATGACTTTCCGCACCGAAATCAGCCTTTTAGAACCGCTAATGTGACTGTGAACATTTCTCCTGCTTCCTAGATTCATTCCCCCCATTCAGATCACGGCTGACTTATTTATATGAGCTCTATTTACATGAGCTTTGAGGGGAGATATTAAAGCCTCAGGCTGTTTCGGTGTTATTCTCTGAGAGCGAATGAGGTGCTGTCATTTAGCCAGTTAGATACGACCCACCTCGGTTACAAAGAACCTCTTACCAGCAGCTGAAAGTCGTGCTTTTTTTCCTTTCTTTCTTTCGTTGCCTTTGTTCTGCCTCTTGTTTGTCTGACTCCTTTTCTTCTCTCCACTCTTTAGGAAAGCAATAGGAAATGGCACTTTGATTAGAAGCTCATTAAAGGGGAAATGGGGGATTAGGCCGGTCAAACTAACGGGCTTAACAAGTCATCTGTGTGACTTTGTGCTGTCTGCAGCAGCGGCGACGACATAATTTCATTTGGAGGGGGCTTTTTCATGTTTGGGGGTGGGGCAGCTATCTTAGCTAGCATTAAAGCCCACTATAGTGAGAATAACCACCAACTACCTGACTTCATTATAGCTAGCTTTGTTAAAATGTACCCACCTATTACCACATAAAGAGAGAAATGTATATTATTTATGAATATAAAATACAACCCACAGTTGTTTACCTCACATCTTACCGACTAACGTTAGGCTGTTTAACATGAATCCCAAATTTTACAGGTCCAGGTTTAGATGTCTGGGGCGATTGGCTGAAGATTATCATAATTGTTCATGCTATTGATCTTTGTTTTCATTTCCACGGCTCAGTTCACACCATGAGGAGAAACAGTGGAGGAAATGGTGCCTTTGCTAATGACGACTGTGTGTTCTGTAATATTTTCATTGGCATCAAATAGCTTTTTTTTAAACCCCCCCAGAGAGTGTGCATTGTCAACCAGTTTCCAGAGATAAACCACACTGGACAAATACACTCAGTGTGCTGTGAATGTAGGTATGTATGGATGGAAAGACTAAATGGATGGATGGGTGATGTTAAATGGATGTATAGATGCACAGATAAATGAATAGATGGATTAATGGATAGATGAATAAACTAACGGATGAACGGATGGAAGAACAGATGCTTGGATTAATTAATTACTTTTTGGATAGGTGGATGGATGGATGGATGGATGGATGGTTGGATGGATGGATGGTTGGATGGTTGGATGGATGGATGGATGGATGGATGTTTGGATGGATGGGTGGATGGTTGGATGGATGAATGGTTGGATGGTTGGATGGACGGTTGGATGGTTGGATGGATGGATGGGAGGATAACTTGTCCATCCTGTCTGAGCCAATAACATCAGGCCTGAGGGACTACAGTTGAAAATTGGCCAGTTGGCAAATACTGGCTAATGGATGGGTGAATAGTTGGAAGGATACATGTATAGATGGATAGACACATTGATGGAAGGGTGGACAGATGGATGAACATTCAGTGTTTTCTTCCTGCGGCAGTGGGAGAATAAACGGGACAGGAGGTTGATTAGCTGGAGCATGTGTGGCAGACTGTGGTTGGAACTAGACTCTGCAGGAAGGCAGATCTCCAGGACCCGAGCTGGAGACCACTGGTTTACAATATAGCATCATAGCGGCTAACATCGTCACCTCGCACATGGGCTGGAGCGCTGTTACACTAGTGATGCCATCACTGATTACACCAACTCTGCCGTGACAATGAGTGCGTTTACATGCTCTCAATAATCCAATCATAATCAGATTTCTGCAGTTATCTGATTATTCAAATGATCTTGTAAACAGCACACTCTGATTTCTTAGATTGGAGTAAGGTCTAGAAATTAGTAAATCAGATGAAGAGGCTGGATTTTAGCCCAGTAATCAGATTTCTCAGTGCATGTGAACTCTTACTCTGATTTCTTTCGGATTTCTCAGTCGGTGCATGTGTGAAATAGACTGCTGTACCGGAAATAAGCGAGCAGCGTCGCCGCGAGATGCAGCAAAACACTTTAGGACGCTGAAACCAAATACAAACTTGACGAAATGAAGGATTTAAATATTCATAATTTTCTAGTTGATGTTTTTTCATATTTTCAGGTAACGTGGGTAGATGTTTTTTTAAAAAAGCCGCTCATGATGGTTGAGTTTTACGCTACGTTTGCATCACGTCTTCTTGTGAGTTTATTGGCTGGTTGTAAAGCAGAAATCCGATTACTGTCTGACTCATGTAGACCTGGAGTTTCCCCATTATCTGATTACCCAAGAGCATGAAAACACACTGAACCAGTTACTGACACAATCTGATTTTCGGCAGTTATCAGATTATTATGTGTAAACACACTGAACCAGTTACTGACACAATCTGATTTTCTGCAGTTATCAGATTATTAAGTGCATGTAAACACCTTCAGTGTTTTCAGGTTAGCGTTAGACGCTAGTGGGAGCCACAGAGATTATTTTGAACCCAGCAAGTAATTAAGCAAATTACACTTTTTATTAATTGCTAATACAGCCAACTACAGAGCCTGTAGGCTAAACTGAGAGATGGAGCTGGACTAAAGCAGCTGATTTAGCTAGCCGAGTCATTTTCATATGGGGGCCCATTCAATATTTTTTTTGCACTGGGGTCCATAAGATCCTCATTACAGCGCTGCACTGCAGCCTCTCACATCATTCTCAACTGCTCTTAAATGAAAAAAGGACGAGGCATTGGGAAAATGGCCCAGCAGTTAGCTTGTTCCGCAGTTAGAGCGATTATATGTGAATTGGCTACTCATGCAGCACTTATAACAGAAGCGAATTAAAAAACTTACTCAAATTAACTGTCTGGAATTCAGAGGCTAAAAGTTCAGCACCAAGCACACACGCACACACACACACACACACACACACACACACACACACAGTTTGTGCATTTTGGCGTTATTAGCCGTAAGTGGGCGTAATTATATAAAATATGTAATTGCCTTGAGAGGTTTGTGGAGAACAGCGCGCTCTCACAGTTAGCCGCACTGATTAGGAGTGAGTGATTATTTAAAGCAGTGCAGCACCTCTGAGGCCTTTCGCTAACAGTACTGGGCCACGCTAACAGCTACGCTAACAGAGACTCCTGGGAAATTTCCTTTGTATCTCTCTCAGAATCACAATCAGAGCCCACTTTGTTCACAGAAACATCACATGACCACGAAGCTGACTTTTCGTGGAACTTTCACACAGCTAGCTGCGGGTCACGAGCAGCACGGAACATCAGTTCTGCATGACCTGACAGTTACACAAAGTGGTTCAGTTGAATACGGCAGATTGGAATCTCTGTAGATCACTCTAACAGGCACTGTCCATGAATAGAGTTCATTTAGTGCCTCGAAAGTCTTTGAAAAAATACTTTTTTTTTCTTTGGTGTTTTTGACAAAGTATTAATCACAGGAAGTGCTTAACCTTCAGTAAATGCTAGATGAGCTGCTTACACCATAAATGACTGAATAACAGGGTTAATGGGGTTGAAATCTGGCTAACAGGGTTGATATCTGAGTAACAGGGTTGATGTCTGGCTAGTAGGATTGAAACCTGGCTAGTAGGGTTGAAATCTGGCTAACAGGGATGAAATCTGGCTAACGAAGTTGAAATCTGGCTAACAGGGTTTAACTTTGGCTAACAGAATAGAAATCTGGCTAACAGGATTGAGATCTAGCTAATGAGGTTGAAATCTGGCTAACAGGTAAGAAACCTGGCTAACAGGGTTGAAATCTGGCAAACAGGATCGAACTTTGGCTAACAGGGTTGAGATCTGGCTAACAGAGTAGAAATCTCGCTAACAGGGTTTAACTTTGGTTAACATGTTTAAAATCTGGCTAACAGGGTTGAACACAGATCATATTCCCCATTAAGCTGATATTAATGCAGTAAAAAACATATAAAGTATACAACATGGAGCAGAAGGGAAAGCTGAAATATTGTTTTAATCAGAATGTTTTCATTAATATCTTTCATTTTATTTTCATTTAAAATATTTGAAGGTTAAGAAATGGGTAACAGGGTTGAAAATTTAGCCTAAAATAAGCAGCATTTAGGAGTGGTTACCTCGACAGGGAGCACATGCTACATGCTAACTACTAATAACTATATAGTTTACATACATAAAAAAATACATAAATATATATATATTCTTTTTTCTAACAGTAATTTTGGTAACAGAGTTAAATGATCAAGCTTTACCCATGCAGCCAAATTGAGAAAACAGAATGCGAATACTGACCTGTCTGATGGTCATTCTGCAGAAAACAACATGAAGATGCAACTTCCTGTTTATATTGTAATAAACGGACTGTTCCATTTTTTTTACTAGGTGGAACAGGTTTGGGTAACAGAGTCGCAGGACACAGGTTAACATCACTCTTTTTGTTACATGAAATAATGGGGAAAATTAATTATTTTAACATTAAATTGGTTGGAAATGAACTAAATAACAATGTAATCATGGTGTCAGTGGAAAATGTAAATTAATATATTTCTTATATTTAATTTCACTTTAATTTTTAAGACTGTTGTTTCCCAAAGTTGGGGTGGTTGCAGGTGAGTTGCAGGTGAGTTGCAGATGAGTTACAGATGAGTTGCAGGAGAGTTGCAGGAGGACTTACATTATGCAGTGCAGGAGAAATTTAGATTCATGTACGTTTCGAGCAGCTTGTGTTGTATGAAGGTTTCGCCAGGTTTAGATGCTCAAGGATCTGTCAGTGTTTCTTGGTGTAGGTGCAGAATATTTAAGACACAAAGAACACAGAGAACATTTAACACTCAAGTTGAGACACAGTGCAGACAGAGAAAGTGGCTGTAGGTCTGACTTTATTGTGACATGAAAAATTGCACATATAAAGTTAGCACTGTAGAGTTAATAAACAAAAGTACCATCAGTCTGCAGAGCGGGTCTGTTCAAAAAACGTTGAGGCTGTTAGAACACAGTAGTAGACCTCAGACAGGTTACAGGGCAGTGTGTCTCTCTCTCTCATTGCCAGTCTGGAATATAGGTCACGCTTGTCTCTCTGCACGAGGCCGGTGCTGGAGATGGCTCTGTGAAAAGGGCGCCTGAATATTTTTTCGCCTTTCGCTTTTCCACATTTTTCTCTCCTTCAGTTCCAATTCGGAGGAATTTGGTCAGACGCAAGTGAAAAACAGGCAAAGAATTCAGACACTTTACACCCTGATTTACTTCTGTTCTGTGACAGAAAAGAGAAGATGGATCCTGAACTACTGACTCTATCCTGAACTACTGACTCTATCCTGAACTACTGACTCTGTCCTGAACTACCGAATCTCCCTGAACTACCAAATCTATCCTGAACTACCGAATCTATCCTGAACTACCGAATCTATTCTGATCTGCTGAATCTATTACGAACTACTGAATGTATCCTGAACTACTGACTCTATCTTGAACTACTGAATCTATCCTGACCTACCGGATATATCCTGAACTGGCAAATCTATTACAAACTTTTGACTCTGTCATGAACTCCTGAATCTATCCTGAACAACTGAATCTATCCTGAACTACCGAATCCATCCTGAACTACCAAATCTATTACAAACTACTGACTCTATCCTGAACTACTGAATCTATTCCGAACTACAGAATCTATCCTGAACTACAGAATTTATGCTGAATTACCAAATCTATCCTGAATTACTGAACCTATCCTGAACTACTCAATCTATTCTAAACTACTCAATCTATCCTGAACTACTGACTCTTTGCTGATTTGTTGCATCTATCATGAATTACTGAATTGAATCTATCCTGAATCTGTCCTAATTCAGTGATTGACTACCGAATCTATTCTGAATTTCCAAATCTATCCTGAAATACTGAATCTATTGTGAACTACCAAACCTATCATGAAGTACTGAATCCATCTTGAACTACTGAATCTATTCTGAACTGCAAAATCTATCCTGAAATTCCAAACTGATCTTGAACTACAGATCTGTCCTGAACTACCAAATTCATCATGACCTTCTAAATGTATGAACCTGAACCACTGAATCTAGAGTGGACTTCTGAATTTATCCAAATGTATCATATTTATAAAGAACCGTTATCAGAAAATCGGGGGGAATGTAGAAAGCAGAGCCATACCTGTGAGAGATGAATGGATTTTTCATGAAGGAGTTTCAGATCAAAACCACCATGGCGTACACACTGATACTGCTGTGTGTGTGTGTGTGTGTGTGTGTGTGTGTGTGTGTTCTTGAGTGCAATACTTGTGAGGACCCTATGTCCTCACTATGATAGGACTATATGAAATTTTTGTGTTTTGTTGTTTTCACCACAATTACTTTTTTTAATTTGAAAACTAAAAGAGCAGAAAATTTGCCTTTTGGATACTGAGGTTAAGGTTAGGGTTAGGTTTAGTTTTAGTATTATTTAGCTACAGTAACACAAAAAACAGTAGAAACCTATGGACGTCCTCATATGTATAACAAGACAAACGTGTGTGTGTGTGTGTGTGTGTAGCTTGGCTGTGTACACCCCTGCTGCAAGTGTGTACCCCTGGGGTCAGTTAGATGGACTCTGTTCTCTCTCTGTCTTTCTCTATTTTTCTCTCTCTCTTTCTGTCTATCTCTTTCTCCTCCATCTCGTTTTCCTCTCTCTAGTTCACTCTTTTTTTTCTCTCTTCTCTCTCTCTCTTCACTTTCTCTGTCTTTCTCTCTCCTCTCTCTCTCGTACTCTCTTTCTTTCTGTTTCTCTCTCTTTTCTCTTTCTCTCTCATTGTCTCCTTTCCTTTTCTCTCTCTCTTTTTCTCTTTTTCTCTCTCTTTGTCTAGTCTCTGGCTCCCTCTCTCTTTTATTTTCTTATATTTTCTCTCTCTCTCTCTCTCTCTCTCTCTCTCTCTCTCTCTCTCTGGGGAAAATTTAGTTTTGCTCATCTAATCAAATCTCCCTCCCTCACACTTAGGTTCATAAACCTCCCTCAACAAACCATAACATTAACCTCTCTCTCTCTCTCTCTCTCTCTCTCTCTCTCTCGCTCTCTCTCTCTCGCTCTCTCTCTCCTGATTTTTTGTATCCCTCTCTTTCTCCACTTTTCTCTCATCTTGAACAACATATAAACTTCTTTTCTTTCTTTCTTTAACCTTTTGTCTCCTTTTCAACTCTCCGTCCGTCTCTGGTCACACTATCGCTCTCTCTCTCTTTTCTCATCCTCTTCCTCTTCTCAGAGTTGAACGGTAGCAGACTCAGCGGTTGCCGTGGCGTTGTGGTTTTGCTATCAGGCTAATAGATCACTCTGACACTTTAATTCCACTGCTCGATTATCACTGAACTTGATAATCACATTATCCAACCGTTCAATTAATTTGCTCTATATTTACACGCTCATTAAGTCCAGGAGCTTCATTTAGACTGTAATCGTCATCATCAGCCTGAACTTCAGCCTGACTTTACTCAGGATGTCGACTCAAACTTCTAAACCGTCAAAATCTGTAGTTTACACCTAAAATGTGCTCGATCAGCCTGGATATGCTTGGAGTCTGAAGTTTTAGTGAACCAAACATGCCTTGGCAGGTTATATGTTTTTGGAATAAAGAGAAAATTGGATAAGTTAAGTGAGATTTTTCACCAAACTATCGCTTTAAGACAAGGAGGCGGATTTACTAAAAAAGACAAAAGAGATGATCATCGGCTCGCCAAACTCCCACTGCTCTGTTCATAGCTCAGGTATAATCAGCAGGGAAGATGTGGAGGTGGGAGACTGTTTTGAGTACCTTGGACTCAATCTGGAGAGAGCAAAACACTGCATTCTAGCATAAAAACCTTATCCCATCTGTGAAACACGGTGGTGGTAGTATCATGGATTAGGCCTGTTTTGCTGCATCTGGGCCAGGACGGCTTGCCATCGTTGATGGAACAATGAATTATACCAGCAAACTCTAAAGGAAAATGTCAGGATGTCTGTCCCGTGAGCTTAAACTCAAGAAAAGACGACGAGCAGGATAACGACCGTAAGCACTCAAGACGTTTTGCCAAACCCACCAATATGACAGAGCTGAAGCTGTTTTGTACAGAGGGCTAAAACTCCACCAAGCTGACGTTCAGGAGTAATCAACAGTTACTGGAAACACTTAGTTGCAGTTGTTGCTGCACAAGGGAGTCACACCAGATACTGAAAGCAAAGGTTCACATAATTTTGCCACTCATGAAATATTGGATCATTTTCCTCAAGAAATAAATGACCAAGTCTAATATTTTTGTCTCATTTGTTTAATTCGGTTCTCTTTATCTACTTTTAGGACTTGGGTGAGAATCTGATGAAGTTTTAGGTCAAATGAACTGCATCAATTAGTCAGCTAGTCTGTGAATATGAAGATGTTTAAGCTTAAACCTGTTAAGTTTTAACCTGTTCACTAAAGTTTACTGAGGCAATAAGTTTGCATGATATTTAAAGTAAAGCCGACTGATAGAAGTTTACAGTCCTTATGATTCTGTGACGTGACAGTTCTGAGGTGCTTGATGAATAATCTGAAACGAAAACTGTGACTGTGCAGCTCTGCTCCTGGAGATCTCCCCCCTTCAGCTCCAACTCTAATCAGGATCATGTCAACATAAAAAGTTGTTATTTTGAGAAAATAAGGCATAAATAAGTCAGAAATTCTAAAACATCAGTAATTTTTTGGACTGTTTTTATTTTCAGCTGGAGGAATGAGCTGAACTCCAGTGCGTGTTGCTATAAAATCACTGTTTAATATCACTGAGCGCGTCCTGCTGGCTTTGAGACGGTATGATTTTGAGCTCCAAGTGAGTTAAAAGAGCAGCTCCGCCCCTTTGATCTTATTATAAAGAGCCCGTTCGGTAAATCATGACAAACATTCTTTAACATCACGGTCGCCTTTTAACTCTAGAGTAGGTTCCTCTGCGATGTGACTGACTGATTGATTTCTCTTTCTCTCTGTAGATGATGTTCCTCCATACTTTAAAACAGAACCGGTTCGGACTCAGCTGCACCTGGAGAGGAACCGGCTGGTTCTGACCTGCATGGCGGAGGGCAGCTGGCCGCTGGAGTTCAAATGGATCCACAACGGAACAGAGCTGACGCGGTTCTCTCTGGAGTACAGGTCTGTGACCGCAGAGCGTCTGACTGTATCACTGCAGCTCTTCATTAGTTCTAGGTGAAAATAAAGGAAATAGAGAAGAAAAGAAGAGAGGGAAATAGAGGAGAAAAGAAGAGAACAAATAGAGGAGAAGAGAAGAGAGGGAGATAGAGGAGAAGAGAAGAGTGGGAAATAGAGGAGAAGAGAGGGAGATAGAGGAGAAGAGAAGAGTGGGAAATAGAGGAGAAGAGAGGGAAATAGAGGTGAAGAGAAGAGAAAAGAGGGAGATTGAGGAGAAGAGGGATATAGATGAGAAAAGAGAGGGAAATAGAGGAAAGGAGAAGAGAAGAGAGGGAGATAGAGGATAAGAGAAGAGAGGGAAAGAGAAGAGAAGAGAAGAGAGGGAGATAGAGGAGAAGAGAAGAGCGGGAGATAGAGGAGAAGAGAAGAGAGGTAAATAGAGGAGAAGAGCAGAGAGGTAAATAGAGGAGAAGAGAAGACAAGAGAGGAAAATAAAGGAGAAGAAAAGAGAGGGATATTGAGGAGAAGAGAAGAGAGGGAAAGAGAAGAGGAGGGAAGAGAGGGAATTAGAAGAGAAGAGAAGAGAGGGGAATAAAGGAGAGGAGAAGAGAAGAGAAGAGAGGGAAATAGAGGAGAAGAGAAAATGTATCACGGTTGTTTGAAAGCATTGAAGGCCTAAATATCATTTTGCGGACGTTACAGCTGAAGTGCCGGAGCTCCGCCCCCTCAGTCACCCTGTCCTACACGGTGACAGATGAGTGAACGTGAAAGTGGGCGGGTCAGCAGAGCTGTATGCTAATGAGGGTGAGCTGGGTCTCCTTGGGCGAGTCAGGATGTGATGAATGTGATTTTAAACCGCGACCTCTCTCACTGCCTCCTGCTGATCAATGTCTCCGCGTGATGCCCAAAGGAGACTTTTCCAAATGAGTCCGATCAATCCGCGTCTGGCTCCGCTTCGGTCCCAGAATACCCTCTGAGATACCGTCCCTGTCCTACATGAGCACTATCTGATCACACCAGTCCGTCTCACGCTGTCCTACACGACCTCCACTGCACTTCGGCTGGGTTTTGTTTATCACTGTATTATCAAAGTTCAACACACTTTACACACATTTATGAAACTTTAGCTACTTTAAACTTTAACAGCTTTAGCTTCTGAAACATTATCAGAGCCGGTTTATGAGGAGTCTGGCCTTTTCCTGTTTCCCCATTATATTAAAAACATGACTGCAAAACAGCAGAGGGCGCCCACGAGCGAGTCCCAATGAATGGGGGTGAATGGAGCTAAACAGCTAAAAATACATACATACATACATCATCTAAACCGCTTATCCTTCTGGGTCGCGGTGGGGTGCTGGAGCCTATCCCAGCTGTCATTGGGCGGCAGGCAGGATACACCCAACAGCTAAAAATGAAAAGTTAAAATGGCTTCTAACCATTTTTAAAAAGCTTTCCTTTAATTTTAGAAACTAAAAGAATTTATTTCACCAAAACAGCAAAGAAAACTCACCTGTATGTTTCCTTTTTTCTACAGCAAACGGGTTTTGGGCAGCAGGACGCTAACATTACTGCTACTGAGTGCTGATTGGTTGGCGAGCCGAGCAGCTCATTGGCTGTTCGTGCTCACTGACGTCTTAAACATACATGAGGCGCCGTTTTAAACTCTTTAACTCCAATTTTAAAAGCTCTCAAAAATATAACAGCAGTGTTAAAATGTTTTATGCTGTTCTGTGTTCAGGAAATGAATGTATTATTTTATCTTAAATATGTTTAAGCATTTATAAACTATGATTTTGCTCAAATGCTCCATATTAACCCATTGGCTTTGGACTCGCTCAGGATCGAGACATTACAGAGTGGAAATTCTCCTCTCTACTAGTTCTCTGATTAGCATCTTGAAACTCGAACTTCTTCAACTTCAGAACTTTAGCTACTTGAAACTTTATCAGCTTTAAACTTTAGCAAATTTAGCTGCTTGAAACTTCAGCAACTTTACATTTTAGCAGCTTCAGATTCTTGAAACATTAGCAAGTTTAAACCTCAGCAACTTTAGCTTCATATTTTAGCAACATTAGCAAATTGAAAGTTTAGCAACTTTAGCTTCTTGAAACATTAGCGACTTGGAACTTTAGCAACTGTAGTTGCTTGAAACTTTATCAACTTTTGCTTCTTGAAATGGTAGCAGGTATAAACCTCAGCAACACAAGCTGTTTGAAATGGTAGCAACTTCATATCAACTTCAGCTTCTTGAAACATTAGCAACTTGAAACTTTAGCAAAGCTAGTAGCTTGAAACTTCATCAACTTTAAACTTTAATAGCATTTCATTTGCATTGCTCTTGAAACTTATTTGCAACTTCTTTGTAATGTCTTAACTTTGTGAGACAAGTTTCATGAAACAACCAGATTGTGTCAAGATAATGTCAAACGATATTGTTTCAACCAAAATAATGTCGCTTATTTGCTAGTAACTAGCTAGCTTAACTAGCCAGCATGTGTTCGGCTTTGTTAGGCTGTGTTAGCACGACCTAGGTAGGTAATAGTTTGCAGTTCCAGATGAGTTTAAAAAATTATACAAGGATAAAATGATATTGTAGAGGCAAAAGTAAATAACACATTGCAGATGATTTTATATGCCAGAACAATATGATATATGCAAAATGAATGATCAGACCTGTTGCGTATGACTGATTACTCTGAGTTGTTTTGAATGACTGTGAAGTTACACAGAAATTGTTTTTAACTTGCAATCTAGTGCCAGTAGTAAAGAACAGAGAGTACAGTGTGTCGCATCTGGTGGGTTGCAGTGTTTTCTAAGATGTCGCATTCTGCAGAACACCAGCGTTCCAACTGTTACACAGCAAAGCTTTCCAAGACATCAGATGTTTAACTCCTTTATTTCCAGACATCAGGTTTAATCCACAGATTGTTCATGTTAATCCAACAGACAAAACAATAAAGCAGTAACACATTAAGCAGTAAAAACTATACCGGCGTTCTGTTACAGCAGTTATTTTTACAGGAGAGAGAGAGAGAGAGAGAGAGAGAGAGAGAGAGAGAGATTCAGAAGCCTGAGGAGATGAAAATAGAGAAGGAGACAGAGGACAGATGGGGAGAGAGATGGAGGAGGAGGTGAAGAAGTGAAGAAAGGCTAAGTGAGACCGATGAGTCCAGCTGTTTCTATAATGCAGCTCAGTAGAGTTAGAGAGAAAGAGTTGACTTCTTCATTGAACAGAGAGAACCGGACGCATGAAAGGGGGTAGTTTTTTCTCTGTGAAGTTCAGATTTCAGTTAAATGTGCTTTATTGCATGCAGTGTCACCAAAGCAATATGATAGTAATAATCGGAATTGTGGACTCGAGTCACGTGACTCAGACTTGAGTTACAAATCTAAAGACTTTAAAAAATTAAAAATAAAAAAAACTTGCAACTCTACTTTAACACCAATGACTTGGACTTAAACCCTGGTCTTAAGAGTCCAGAAATCTCGAGATCCTCAACAAGATCAAAGCAGTTAGTCTCAGAGCCTCAGATGCTCTGCTTGCCACTGATGTATATCTTATAAACATAGATTTCATTTGGCCACGTCAAGCAACAAACCCGCCTGTCCTACCTGTCTTGGCTTGTAAGTTTGGACATGCTTGTCTTTACTTGATACTTTGGACTTGCCTGTTTTTACTCCGGACTTGCTTGTCTTGACTCGTGACTTGCCTGTCTTGACTCAGGACTTGCCTGTCTTGACTCAGGACTTTCCTGTCTTGACTCAGGACTTACCTGTCTTGACTCAGGACTTGCCTGTCTTGATTTGAGACTTTCCTGTCTTGACTCAGGACTTTCCTGTCTTGACTCAGGACTTACCTGTCTTGACTCAGGACTTGCCTGTCTTGATTCAAGATTTTCCTGTCTTGATTCAGGACTTTCCTGTCTTGACTCAGGACTCACCTGTCTTGACTCAGGACTTGCCTGTCTTGATTCAAGATTTTCCTGTCTTGATTCAGGACTTGTCTGTCTTGATTCAAGATTTTCCTGCCTTGATTCAGGACTTGTCTGTCTTGATTCAGGACTTGCCTTGACTTGAAGTTGAGTATCTTGACTTGATTTATGTGTTATTTCCACCTAATGGCTCGTTCCCACCTCTATAGACGTAATATAATGTAAATTATAGTCAACATTTATAATAACATAGCTATCATTCCTTGATAGGTGTCAGCGGCCTCTGTGTACATGCATATGCAGCATATCTCTGCATTCTGCATATCTCCATTTTTATCGTTTCTCAGTTTTTGCCATAGTTTGAAAAGGCCTGTTGCTCTTTACATTGTGTGTGAATTTCATGATGAATGAACCAAAATAAACGGCCCAAAACTACCTGGAAAAAAGTCTGGTTCCATTGACTTACATTAAAAGTAAAGTAGGTTTTTTCCTTCTCCTGAAAAGTTGTCATTTTGGAGATCCAAGGTTTTCTTCCAACAACAACGATATGTACACAACAGATAAACAAACTTCACAGAAACAAACAAGGAAAGCTAATAAATAAATGAGTCTATGAGTGTTTGTTAATCCTGCTTCTGGGGACACACAGCTCAGCACAATTACAGATATCCCCTCCCCCAGCAGACCTGATCATGCAGCTAATTAAGGGATAATCTAGCCTTTATAAAGAGCTGAATCAGATGCGTGAGGCAGGGAATGGTTGACACTGTGCAGGGCAGTGGGTCCACAGAAGCCCTGAACCCACGGTTAGACAGCAAATGCTTAGATCTGTAATATTTTATCTTCTGTTAAAACGGAAGAAATTTGGCACCAGCCTTGGCGGCGCTTCACGGGAAAAAATCCTCCGCTTGTCCTGCGATTTTCACAGTGAAAAAGAAAGCAATTGGTTTAGCTTGAACAGGAAAAGCTGAGGGAATCTACAGCCACACAGACTCTCCTTCTGAGAGAGAGAGAGAGAGAGAGAGAGTGAGAGAGAGAGAGAGAGAGAGAGAGAGAGGGAGAGAGAGACCACCTATTTACTGGCAGACTCTTTTTCTGGAAGGAGTAATTTACTGTACCTGCACATGTTGCTTTAAAAGCTTTTTCTCGTTTCTGTCTTTGTTCCCTTCCCTGTTCACACCTCCCTCTATCTCTCCCTCCCTCCTCCTTTCTCTCTCTCAGTCACTTCGAGTTTCCAAGTTAGACTCTGAGTTAATCTCGCTCTCCTCGCTTGAGCTGGAGCAGATTTTTCACATTAACAGGCCCAATTTCATGCCGGATCTGCATAAAGCAGCAGCGCTTCAGTCACATAATTCACCTCGTCTGGGAAGGAGACACGGACGGGTTAGACTTACTAACGACTTGCACTCAGCAGATTCAGGGCAAAAGACCTGCCGAAGTCGCTCACTTTACGATGATTCTCATGGTATATTTGCTGTGTTTATATACCTCCTACATCCGTTGAAAGAACACGATTTAAGAAGAACAAAATCCTGAGTCTTGAATTCACTCTCAGTGTTCATCTGCATCGACTTGACATTCCTTTGAGTTCCTGCTCTTTTCCTTTTGCCTGAATTTCCATTAATCCCAGCTGCCTGACTGTGAAAGAAATAGCCTCACGTTGTAATAATAAACATCCCAAAAATCCCCCTACATTTCAATTTCTCACCCCCTTTGCTCTTCGTCTTTAACTCTGTGTGTTTACAGCAAAAACAGCACCTTATATTGAAATTTTAGAGCTACATAACTGCGTAGAGATGTTATCATATGTTATACAATATTTACTGCGGTGTCGCTGCGCCTGTGTGGGCGTGTGCTGCTCATTTGCATAACCGTGAGCCCCTGCGGCAGCCTTATTCCAATTCTTAATGTCTTTGTTTTGTTAGATTGAGGGCCAGATGTACGTTGAAGTGCAGGAGCGACAGTAATATGCGCCCACAATGCATCTGAAATTATCATTTGATTCACGAAGACTGCAGCTAACCGCGCAAGCCGCACGTAGTCTCGCCCACCGGCCGCCCGCTTGTGAGGTTCAGGGTTTAAAAGTGAAACGACGGAGCCGTCATCGAGCTTGAGACGAAGCAGAAAAGGAAAGTTTAGTGAAGAAGAGATGAAGATGAAGAGCTGTGTTCATGAATTAAGTTCTTTCCCAATAAAATATTCTACATTTGTGATATTCTACCAGAGTTTGTGACCTTAGATCTGCAGATACTGACCTTCTGCAAACACCTTCCATTAAATACAGAAAACGTGGAGAGCTTCTTTTTGTTATTCTGCTTCTAAACCCCATTAAATTATTTTAGTTTTCTTTTTTTATTAGCTTGTTTTATCCTGAGAAGAACTACAGTCCCCAGCATGCAGTGCACCATAGCGTGTGTTCTGGCCCTCTTCCTCCAGCAACAATCTGTGGGTCTGCAGTTACACAAAAAAGAAAAGATGCCTGGTGACTAGCTCAAGCAAATAAACAGTTTAAAAAACTACATAAAACAATTTATTTTTATTTAGAATTATTTTTGAATAAGCATTAAATGCCTATTTTGCTGTTGTAGTTTTGGCGTGTTGAGAATAAACAGTGAGCTGTTCAGGTCGTGGCAAAATGTTAAGTAAAAGTACAATAAAAACACAGCTGGCTCACAGATTTGCTGAGATTTTTTAATTTGGCCCTTTAAGTGGTTGAGTTTGACACCCCTGATTTAAACTGTGGAGCTCAGTTCACCTTTTATTAGACAGTCAAGCTCAGTTCACACGTTTTAAAAACTTTTTAAAAAGCATCTCTTTAACTCAGCGCTTCATTAAAACTCTACATCTCTTTGGTCTTTCTCTTTAACTTGTTCTGTCATTGTCTTGTCTATCACTGTAAAACATTATCACCTGTCTGTAAAGCACTTTGAGCTGCCATCAGTATGAAAAGTGTTCTAAAAATAAAGACATTATTATTAATGACATGGACTGCAATGGCAGTGAAGGCGGCCACATTGCATAATGTGTGCCGGGTCTTTTCTTACACTTACAGCTGATCCTGATCCAAAGTGTTGGTAGATTGTCAGTATTTAGCGCCCCTCTCAGGCTGTTTTCACACCTAGTTTGTTTGCTACAGTCCAAACCAGAGGTTGGGTTTTTGTGACTTTGTGTCTAAATCATTTGGTTTGGTTGGTTTCACACTGCAACGGCGACTATTATACATGTGAGTGTTTATTGGTCAGAATGTTTGCAGGGATACAAGCGCTCAGTTACTCGACCAGTTGGGCCAAAAACTCCAGCTTTGCATGAAAATAGAGATGGTTAACGTTAGGAATGGGTGCTGTCTATTAAAGTGGCAGATGATGATGTCTGCTAGGGGTGGGTGGAAAAATCGATTCTTAGATGCATCACGATGCGGGCGTGGACGATTCTGAATCGGTTCACAAATGTCAAAAATCGATTTTCTAAATTTTAGTTTATAACGTAATGTTGACGGAACACAAAAGGCGGAACTTGGAAGTGCGAAGTGCAGCCTCCAGACACAAAAACACACATGGATGAGCGAGAAATCAGACCGGCACCCTCTGGATTAAAAGCTAGGTCAGGAGTCGACAACCCAAATGTTAAGAAGAGCCATTTTGTCCTTTCAACAAAAATCAAACTACTTTGGAAGCCACAACATTTAATGTCCAGTATGTCTCAGTATGTGTTAATGTTTCCTTAAATGTAGAATAGTTTCTTGTAAAATGTCTCTCAACATTCAACTGTTTTACGAGGCTGAAGTCGCTTCTTATTCGCCAGCTTCTTGTTCGAATTTTCCCATTCCGCCTTAAATTCTGCCTGAGGCACCACAATGTAAATGCGGCACCATTTAAGGTGGAATGAGAAGTTTTGAATCGTAACTGTATCAAATTGTGAGGTACCTAGAGATTCCCACCCTTAATGTCTAGGGGGTGGGGGGGTGTGGGGGGGGCTGTCCTTACTTTTCCTCCATTTTTCCTCCATATCCACCTTATTTTTCACGTGACTGCTGTGTTTTGTGATTATGGGACAAATATTCTGTTGGGGAACCGAAATGTCATTCGTTAACGTTTTTAGCAAAAAAAAATTGTGGTTATTTTTTAAGTTATTGTTTTGTTAAATGTCTCTGAGGCATTTCTGGGAGCAGTTTGTGACCAAATGTTTTGTTTAATAAAGGGGGATCTGGGAAGAGTTACAGTCTCTAGGTCAGGGGTCAGTAGCATGCGGCTCTTTTAGTTCCACAGCTGAATCAGGTTTGTAGGTAAAAATAAAATAATCCTCCTTTACAGTAAAATAAAGCTCTGCTGATCGTTCAACACAGTTTAACAATAAATGGTCTTAAACTCTGGAGTTAATGTAGAACTGAAGATCAGTGCAGACTGCTGGTCACCATAGCAACACAGACAACAATCTCACCTAGCTAGTAGCTAACGAAAGGGCAAAGAGAAAGATTTGAGACGAACATCGATAATTTGTAGACGAATGGACTTATTTGCGTTTATAATCACTCCAGCTGGTTTCCTGATACGTTTAATCTGCAACGAGAAACTGAAACACTAAAAAGTGTTTTTTGAATTTTCCAGTTCCACCTTAAATAGTGCCATATTTAGGCCTACATTCTGGCACCTCAGGCACCAACTGAGAGTCTGCTACAGCGCCACCCTGAGGCAGAGCAGTGCTGCAGCTCTAGTTACTGAAGAACACCAAAGACAGAAGCTGATTGTGGGTGAAGCAGATAAACAACAAGCTTCCCTCGATCTGGATTTGAGTGTCTGTTTCTCCCAACGGGACAGCATAAGATTATTTTCAGGGATAATTTTGATTTAGAGATATTTTAGGGGATCCAGGAGGTTAATTGGGGGATCCAGGACCCCCTGTATTTCACAACTTGCCTCTATGCCAGTAGGCTTTGTTCACTCCACACAATTACTCCTGTCAGACAGTAAAACCTTCCTCGCACAGATTCATTCTGTATTGAAATCACACATCTCATCAATAATCACTCCCCCAAATTAATCTAATCCAGCTCTGGCAGCTCTTCAGTGTCTTCCTGGATAGTTCAGGAACTCTAAAGGCTAAACGCTGGCACGCTGCACTGTTTCTATCGACCTGCGGAGGAGCATCATTCTCCACTAAAGACTGGCTCCGGCGTTCCTGTCACTTAGCTTCAGAGTTGTCATTGAACAGCCTCACTTATCCATTTAGCTCAAGTCAATTTTATTAGTTTGGAGCTTTTTACAATTGACACAAAGTAGCTCGTCCAGAAAAGTGGGTCCAGACCTAATGAGGAAGCTGAAGGACGCAGTGGGAGAAAAACACAATGAGAAACCTTGAGAGGAGTCAAGGGCTTTAATAAGGCCAATGAAGTTTTACAGTGAAAGTTACTGAATGGCAACAACACGTACAGCACGAACCCTGTGGGCCAGTTCTGTGGTTCTGATCCTGCACACACCTGAGTTCACCTGACTACACTTCACCTTTACAGGCTCCACCCACTAATGCAGCCTCACACTCTTAGGGAGGTTCTCCTTTTGAGGATTGGTTTCTTTTAGTGGTTCTTCATTGCGTTTTTAGGGAACTTCACCTTTTGTGTCTGGGTTTCTTTCAGTGGTTCTTCCTTATGTTCTTAGGGAGGTTCTACTTTTGAGTCTTGGTTCCTCTCATTGGTTCTTCCTTATGTTCTTAAGGAATTTCTCCTTTTGAGTCTTGGTTCCTCTCATTGGTTCTTCCTTACGTTCTGAAGGAATTTCTCCTTTTGAGTCTTAGTTTCTCTCAGTGGTTCTTCCTTATATTCTTAGAGAGTGGCTCCTTTTGAATCTTGGTTCTTCTCTTAGGGAGGTTCTCCTTTTGAGTCTTGGTTCATCTCAGTGGTTCTTCCTTATATTCTTAGACAGTGGCTCCTTTTGAATCTTGGTTCTTCTCTTAGGGAGGTTCTCCTTTTGAGTCTCGGTTCCTCTCAGTTGTTCTTCCTTATGATCTGAAATTTCTCCTTTCAAGTCTTGGTTCCTCTCTGTTCTTCCTCACTTTTCTTTGGCATGTTTGAAGAATCTGGGGAAGTGTGATCAGCATTCCGAACATTCTCTCCTCTTCTTGAGGGTGTGTGATCAGTGTTCGGACAATCAAACAGGCTCGTTTGTCCAGTGACAGGTTGCCATGGAGATATACCTGTCACCTGTCTGAGTCTGCACTCTCTCACTCCTCTGCTTTGATCTCTGAACGGGGGCTAATTAAGAAAGGTCTGACACCGCACTCGTTCACTAGAACAGCCATCAATCACACGCACAGCTTCTAAAGGTTAACTATATTCATTACAGAGAGGGACACTACAGCTAAATGAACACCAGAAGAAAGTAAAAGGAGGGAGAGAGAGAGAAAAAGATATATATATATATATATATATATATATATATATATATAGCCAGTTATTCATTCAGCCTAATGAGAAACTGTAGAACAGACTCAGTTTATATCACAATACCTACATTTAGAGTCGGTTATTCATTCAGCCTAATGAGAAACTGTAGAACAGACTCAGTTTATATCACAATACCTACATTTAGAGTCAGTTATTCATTCAGCCTAATGAGAAACTGTAGAACAGACTCAGTTTATATCACAATACCTACATTTAGAGTCGGTTATTCATTCAGCCTAATGAGAAACTGTAGAACAGACTCAGTTTATATCACAATACCTACATTTAGAGTCGGTTATTCATTCAGCCTAATGAAAACTGTAGAACAGACTCAGTTTATATCACAATACCTACATTTAGAGTCGGTTATTCATTCAGCCTAATGAGAAACTGTAGAACAGACTCAGTTTATATCACAATACCTACATTTAGAGTCGGTTATTCATTCAGCCTAATGAGAAACTGTAGAACAGACTCAGTTTATATCACAATACCTACATTTAGAGTCGGTTATTCATTCAGCCTAATGAGAAACTGTAGAACTATATCACAATAGCCAGTTATTAACGCTGCCTTTATTCTTTTATTTTAAAGGTTAATCTCACCAGCTGCCAGTCCCCCAAAGCCAGAGTGAAGGAGCGCATGAGCATCATAACAGGCCCCCCTAATTATCTAATTATTACATTAATGCTAATAGACTTCACAGGAGGAGTGATTAACCACAGCTGACTTCAGCTCCAGCCCACTGACCTCAGCACTAACGGCCTTTAGACTTCATTACTGACTTTAATAACAGACGCTTAAATGCCTGATTAATTACAGACCCCACCCACCAACACCTGCCAGTCTCTGCTCTCCTCCTCTCCTTTTCACTTCTCTTCTTTTCTCCTCAGTTCTCTTCGCTCTTCTCCTCTCCTTTACTCTCTTTCCTCTTCTCAATTCCTCACTCCTCTGCTCATCTACTTCCTTCTCTTATCGTCTCTCCTCTTTCCTCTAGTGCTGTCACCATACTGAAAATTTCAACTTCAAAACGATATTTGAAAGATGTTGAAAAACATTGTCTTTTATTTTTTTAGATAAACATATCGTCACTGTCCAAAGAAAAACAAGCATCTCCAAAATGGTAACTTTACAGCAGAGGGCAAAAACCTAATTAGATTTCAATGTAAGTTAATGGAAAGAGATTTTGTTCCAAGCAATTTTTTAAGCATTTCTATTGGTCCGATCATCTTGAAATTTTTACACAATGTAAAGGACATCTGCTGAGCTCAAACGATGTAGAAAAGTAAAAATATGGAGAAAAATGGAGATACATGTTTTTCATTAGACAGTGACAATATCCAAATAAATCGTTTCTCGCGTAAATCAGTGATGCTCAGGTTCTTTATTTTTAATGAACATTTGCCAATACAAATAAATTCTGAGGCAAGCTTTAAAGTAATTCAAGTTAGCTCAGCTGATCCCAAGCCTAGGACAGTAAGCACTTATCAGGTTTAATGAGACACCTAATTAAGTGTTCTAGTGATAGTGAAAATGGGAGCAGTCACCACCTCTTCACTATTAGAAATAAAGGTTCTGTTCAGGTACATTTTTCCTTTATCAAGGTACAAACAATATGAATGTTCCCTCAAAGGTACAACAGTGGTTTTAAGGTCTGATTGTGAACCTTAAATAAGTTTTTCCAGGTGAAAAGTTCGTATTTGTACCTTTTCATAACCGAATGTTTTAAACAGAACAGTAAAATAAAAGCCTGGAGGCGAGACGGGGTGTGTGGAGTCAGTACAGCTTAGAACATATCATTTCAGTGGATTATGGTTCAGTTATGTTCCCTGACTAAAGGTACTGAGATGTACCCTTGAGGGTTCCACCTCAGTGACAGTGAGAGTTTAGTACCTTTATTTCTGAGTGTGTTGGGTTTTCTGTACAGATCGGTGTGCTGGTAACATTTTCTAATAAGAGCATTTATACTATCAAACCTCCAACTTGTAGTTTTAATACAAGGTTGAAGTTGTCTTCCTATTCGCCAGCTTCTTGTTCAAAGTGTCTCGTTCCACCTTTGGTACAGCAAATTTGAACAAGAAACCGGCGAATAGAACTTCAGCTTTGTAGTTTTAATGCTGGTGGTATTTTTTGATGTCCTCATTTAAGCTATCAGGCACCAGAATGTAACTGCTGCACCATTTAAGGTTGAACAGGAAAATTCAAACAAGAAGCTGGTGCTGACTTCACCTTTGTAGTTTTATTGCTGGTAGTATTTTTTGATATTCTGATTTAAGCTTTCGAAATGTCCTGACTAGGGTTTTTCATGTAGAGAGCTACCCATAAATATGCGCTCTGGTAGGACATTTTGACAAGGTAGCCCAATTCATCACAGCAGCCTTTCCATCAGTATTTACTTCAAAGCCAAAGTATGTCCACACAGCACTGCTGCTGTGTTCTTTGTCGACTAGGACTGATAGCAAAGGCTGAGTTCGCTGCAGCCACCATTTAGCATAAACCGTCTCGCTAGCGGTGCGTTACGGAAGCCTGTGTGGGTCAAAAGAACGTGCAAGCAGGAAAGTGTGTTCACTGTGAATAGTATCGATACTACAGGAAACAGGTAATTTATCGATATTATAGCGATATGTCGATATTTTTGACAACACTACTTTCCTCTCCTCCTGTCTTCTTCACATCTCTGCTCTTGCATTTTTCTGTTTTCTCTCCACTTCTTTTCTCTTCTGTTGTTCTCAGTTCTCTTCATTTTTCTTCTCTCCTTTACTGTCCTCTTCTCACTCTTCTTTTCTTCTCTTCTCTCCTTTTCTGGCCAGTTCTTTTCTATTTTTTATGTTCTCTTTACTTTTCCCATCTCTCCAGTTCTCTTCTTTTGTATCATGTTCTCTCTTCTCTTTTGTTCCATTCTGTTCTTTCTCTTCTCTTCTCTTTAGTTCTCATCTATTTTATTATGTTCGTCTCTTCTCTTCTCTTCTCTTCTCTTCAGTTCCCATCTATTTTATCATGTTCGTCTCTTCTCTTCTCATCTATTTTATCATGTTTATCTCTTCTCTTTTTTCTCTTCTCTTCTCTTCTCCTTTCTTCTCTCTTCTCTTTTCTTCTCTTCAGTTCTCATCTATTTTATCATGTTTGTATCTTCTCTTTTTTCTCTTCTCTTTTCTTCTCTTTTCTTCCCTTCTCTTCTATTGTATCATGTTCTCTCTTAACTCCTTTTCCATTCTGTTCTCTTCTGTTCTCTTCTCTTCTTCTGCTATCTGACCCTTATAATTGTGGAGCAGTTAGATGTCCACTGCCAACACTGTTGTGCTGAGGTCCAGCCTGATGGACAGGTTCCTGTATCCAGTTCTCCCTGAGTTTGGTCTGTTTGTCAATCATGAAGAGTTGGTCTCTGAGCCATTAGTGTGCTGTATTATATTCTGAGAAGAGCAGCAATTTCAGAAGAAGAGGGGCTTTGTGGGAATTATAATGGTCGAGAGTGATTCTCTGAGATTTTCTGAGAAATTCTTAGAAATATGCGGGTCTTATCCATAACTTCACTGTGTTTTGAATGAGTTAATTCAGATTTCAATTCCCACAGTCTCTCTCTCACTCGCTCTCTCTCTCTCTCTCTCTCCCACTCTCTCTCTGCCTCTTTCCTGTTCAGTCTGTCTCACCCGATCTCTTTACCTCCACCACTCTATTTTGTCTATTGATCTCCAGCAGAGGTCAGACGCTTTTTAAAGCAGCTAACCAAATCGAAACACACTATCCTGTCTCTCTCTCTCTCTCTCTCTCTCTCTCTGTCTCTCTCTCTCTGTCTCTCTCTCTCTCTCCTCATTGATCTCTAAGGTTAAAGACCATCTTCCCAGTACAGACTTTACAACTTAAAGCCTCCATCAAGAATTTTTAGGCTATTACATCTACTACAACCGAACTACTTAGCTTTAGACTCTAGCCTGTTTGTACGAGCCAAAGGTACATGGCTTCTACCACTGGCCACTTTATTAGAAACATCCATCTTGTGCCTTCACTAACTGGCCACTTTAGTAGAAACACCACATTCTGCTTTCACTCACTGGCCACTTTATTAGAAACATCCACCTTGTGCCTTCACTAACTGGCCACTTTATTAGAAACACCCACCTTTGCTTCCACTTTATTAGATGACTAACACAAACTGTGCATCAGCAGATGATCTACAGTCACAGCAAGGTGGAGCTACAGGGGAGGGGTTTCTGATAAATTGGCCAGGCTCTGTGCTGTATAAACCAGAGTTTGGGTCTCTGCCACATTACCTATTAGCACTAAACAGGCAAAGTGCCCTCTGTAGGAGTTTAAAAGCGTTGGGAAAGGCCCCAAATACGCCATTCACTTTCTGGATCCGTGAAGAAGAAGCTGAATTAGTTCTGGCTGTGATATTTGTGTCTGAGTGCCACCTACTGGGGAGAAGATGGTACTACAGGCTGGGTTGGCGAGCTGTGAAACAGCAGAGTTTCTGAAGGTCATTACAGTAGGGTGGTCTTCGGCTGCACACGTACAGAAATAATCTTATTCTGCAGCGGCTGATTTCCATCCTCCCGCCTGTGTGTTTTAGAGATAAGGCAGCGGGAGCGGAGAGTTTATAATCAGAAAAATGGTTGTGAAGTAGGTGAAAGCGTGAGCTCTGTGTGTGTGTGTGTGTGTTTGGAGGTGTGCAGGTGTGTGATTGATTTACATGTTGGTATCTAAGGCATGAAGCTCACAGACATTTGGTCGAGATGAGGTATTAAAGTGACAATCAACAGCATGTAATTTGATTATGTGTAATATGAACATATGTGAGGGTCAAGTTTAATAAATTGTCATACATTTTTTATGTACATTATTTAATTCTGAAATGTTATGCTTTTTAGATGGTTAAGTTTCCAAATAGAGCTGTTATTTGGCAGCCAAACCAGAGTTTTAAAAGTTTCGGTATTGTGTATATATACAACATATATCGCTGCTGTCGGAACAAAACCTTGTATCTCCATTTTTTCTCATTTTTCAGTTTTTTGACATATTGTGAAAATACCTGTTGCTCTTAACATTATGTATAAATTTAATGATTGATAATTTTTTGGAAAAACATCTGGTTCCATTGACTTATATATATATAAATATATATATATATATATATATATGAATATATATATATATATATATATATATATATATATATATATATATATATATACATATATATATGAATATATATAAACAAATAGATATGTATGTATGTATGTACAAACACTGAGCACTTCATTAAGTCCACCTCCTTGTTTTTACACTCTTTCTCCATTTTATCAGCTCCACTGACCATATCGTTTCACTCTGTAGTTCTACAGCTACAGACTGTAGTCCATCTGTTTCTCTGCATACTTTGTTACCCTATTCTTCAGTGGTCAGGACCCCCACAGAGCAGGTACTATTTGGGTGGTGGGTCATTCTCAGCACTGACGTGGTGGTGGTGTGTTAGTGTGTGTTGCGCTGGTCTGAGTGGATCAGACACAGCAGTGCTGCTGGAGTTTTTAAACACCTACCTCAGTGTCACTGCTGGACTGAGAACCAAAAATATGCAGCCAACAGCGTCCTGTGACCACTGATGAAGGACTAGAGGATGACCAGCACAAATTGTGCAGCAGCAGATGAGCTATCGTCTCTAACTTTACATCTACAAGGTAGGAGTGTCTAATAGAGTGGACAGTGAGTGGACACAGTGTTTAAAAACTCCAGCGGCACTGCTGTGTCTGATCCACTCGTACAAGCACAACACACACTGACACACCACCACCACGTCAGTGTTACTGCAGTGCTGAGAATGACCCATGCTACATAGAACCCTACACTCTTAAAAAAGATGGTTCTTCAAGGGTTCTTTAGTAAAGAATAGTAGAACCATGAACACGCAAAGAACCATTTGCATGATACAAGAGTTCTCTACATGGTGAAATCATTCTTCAGATTAATGGATAAGTGGTTCTATGTCGAACACCAAAAAGGGTTCCAAGCTTGGCTTCGTGACAATAGCAGGACCCTTTTTAGCACTATACAGAACACGTTCTCCATCAATCTGAGGAACCATTTCGCCCTGCAGTATGAAATAACTCCTGGTTCTATATAGAACTGTCTTTTTGAATGTATGTGCTGTACTGCAGTCAGTGATGCGTGTGTGTTGTGTCTGTGCAGGTATCTGATCCCATCTCTGGACCGGACTCACGCTGGGTTTTATCGCTGTATCGTGAGGAACCGTGTTGGAGCTCTGCTGCAGCGCAGGACGGAAGTTCAGGTGGCCTGTGAGTACCACGCCCACACACTCCCTCCGTCTGTCTGTCTGTCTGTCTGTCTGTCTGTGAGGTAAACCGAGCAGCTGAGCAGATCTGATGTCACCTTAAAATTACAAACAAACCCAGATTCCCTCAGTTTCTTTCTGGAGCACAAAACATGCTCAGTGAACTAAGATGTGTTTAGTGTCTGAACTTTGCTTCTTTAGCTTTAGCGCTGAGCTGAGGGGCTGTTCAGCCACTCAACCAAATACGCCATAACTGAGGAATGTACTGCTGTGTAAAATCCAATATGGAAAAAATAATATGGATATGTATTTGTGTACACCGATCAGGCATAACATTATGACCACCTCCTTGTTTCTATGCTCATTGTCCATTTTATCAGCTCCACTTACTATATAGGTGCACTTTGTAGTTCTACAGTTACAGACTGTAGTCCATCTGTTTCTCTGATACTTTGTTAGCCCCCTTTTATCCTGTTCTTCAGTGGTCAGGACCCCCATGGACCCTCACAGAGCAGGTACTATTTGGGTGGTGGATCATTCTCAGCACTGCAGTAACACTGACGTGGTGGTGGTGTGTTAGTGTGTGTTGTGCTGGTGCGACAGGTGTGAACACTGTCCACTCACTGTCCACTCTATTAGACACCCTACTTTGTTGGTCCACCTTGTTGATGTAAAGTCAGAGACAGCAGCTTATGTGTGTCAGCACAGTTTGTGCTGGTCATCCTCTAGTCCTTCATCAGTGCCCACAGGACGCTGCCCACAGGACGCTGTTGGCTGGATATTTTTGGTTGGTGGACTATTCTCAGTCCAGCAGTGACACTGAGGTTTTTAAAAACGCCAGCAGCACTGCTGTGTCTGATCCACTCATACCAGCACAACACACACTAACACACCACCACCACGTCAGTGTTACTGCAGTGCTGAGAATGATCTACCACCCAAATAGTACCTGCTCTGTGAGGGTCCATGGGGGTCCTGACCACTAAAGAACAGGGTAAAAGGGGGCTAACAAAGTATCAGAGAAACAGATGGACTACAGTCTGTAACTGTAGAACTACAAAGTGCACCTATATAGTAAGTGGAGCTGATAAAATGGACAATGTAATGTTATGCCTGATCGGTGTATATAGCACCAAAAAGGGTGCTTCTGTTGTAACAATGTCAAGCTTGTAACAATAGAGAACCCTTTTCGTAAAGGTTCTATACAAAAACCATTTGCAGCACATTCTCCATCAGTCTGAAGAACCATTTCATGATGCAAAGGGTTCTTTTAGTGTTCATAGCTAGTGTAGAACAGCATCTCTGGATTAGATGGAAAAAACTGCATCTCTCTGGCTGAAAGAGAAGAGGAGAACCTGTTCTCTGAAGATGAGGTGGAGTCTGACACAGTGAATCACTGAGCTCAGTAAACGTGATCAAGACAAACTCAGCTGTGATTACAGAGAAACTTCCAGACCTTCCTGTGTAATCAGAGCAGTTTCACAGCTAATCAGAACTAATCAGCGGCATGAATTCTTCAGAAAACTTAGAACTCTGCTGCTCCGCTTCCACCATCTGCTCTGAGCGCTCGATGGAAGCTGTCAGAGAGAGAGAGAGAGCGAGAAAGAGAGAGATGGAGATGGAGATGTTCATGGTTTCCATGGGGCTGCAGATGAAATTAGCTGAGTCACTGTCAGCAATGACGGAGGCCAAAACTGAGTCATCCATTGAGCCCCTCTCCATCCCAGAATATGTTCACACCATATGAGTAACTGATTCACAGCAAAACATGAGATCTCAGTGATTAAATCATCTAAAATCTAGTGAATATGTCTAATATTTCACACTTTAAGACTGCTGTAAGTACATTCTTACCCAATCTTGCCCCTTCTTGCCCCATTCACTTGAATAGGTTAACTTGATATATAATCGGGGTGTAAAGAGTACTGAAAATCCCTACTCAAGAACGAGAACTGTTCCTGTAGTGATTATTTACTCAAGTACAGGTAAAAATATTAGTAAATAAAATTACACAAGTAAGAGTAAAGAAGTAGTTTGTTGAAAAACTACTTAAGTTACTTTTTCATATTTCCACTGTCACAACCTGAACATATTTTTGAGCAGACTCAGCTACATCATTGGAAATAATCTGTACAGAAAAACACTAAAGCTAAAGTTCTGAGAGCTGAGACTGACCACAGTTCGCTCTGCTTGGGCACCTCTACACACCTTTCTGTGAGCTGTGTAAAGAACAAGGTTTACATTAAACTGCATGCATTTCATGGTTAGATGATTATATAAGACGTCCTAGTTTGTCTGTTTCCAATAAAGTATTTTAGAATGCCTGAAAGACGTGCAGAGGATGTTACTGTTTAATTACGTTCATTTAAGAGTCAAAATTATGAGTAAATTGCTTAATTAATAATGTAATTTCAGTCCAGCTGCCCATCAGCTCCCTGGACTCTAGCTTACGTTAACAGGTGTGAACCTCTACAGAGAGTAAACACATTCACAGCCTTCACACTGTATATTTCACTGATATCTGTTCAGAACATTTACACCATTAAATTTTCACTAATCATGCTGATCAGTTCATACAGGATCAGACATTATCACTGCATTAGACAGTTAAACAGCTACACAGCCTCTCACAGTTAAAGACAAACACCAAGGAAGAGACAGAGAGAGAGAAGAACAGAGGGAGGAAGAGAGAGAGAGAGAGATTGAGAGGAAGAGACCAAGAAAGAGAGAGAGAGAATGAGAGAGAGGAAAAGACTGAGAGAGAGGCAGAGAGAGAGAAAGGGGGAGACAGAGAGAGAGACAGAGTGAGAGAAAGAGAGAGTAACAGAGAGAAGAAAAGAGAAACAGAGAGAGCGGAAGAGATAGAGAGGCGGGGGGGAGATTGAGAGGAAGACAGAGAGAGAGAGAGCAAGAGACTGACAGAGAGGCAGAGAGAGAGGAAGGGCGAGACAGAGAGAGAGAGACCGAATGAGAGAAAGAGAGAGTAACAGAGAGAAGAAAAGAGAAACAGAGAGAGAGAGGAAGAGATAGAGGGGGGGGGTTGTTGGTGATGGTGAGGGATCAGATCAGGCCAGTCAGCTTAAACACCGACAGTCGCGACAGAATCACTGTCCAGAGTTTATGAAGATCCTGTATTAGACTAGATTTCTTGTAGCCGTTCACGACCCTTTATCTCCAAAACAGCAGCTAAACTAGGCTGTATTTTAAACGGTAAAACTGCAGCCTGTGGGCGACACCTAATTTTGTTCAATAAACAAAATCATTATAAAAGAAGGAAGAAAAGTGTAAACACGCTTTCGGATCAGCTAGCTCGGCTAACGCTGCCTCAGGCTGGAGTCGAGCTGTGAGAGCGGATCTCAACTGGTTTCGTGTTTGGCCGCTGATAATAACGCCGTTTTCTTTAGTTCATGCTAAATTAACACAGATGACCGTTGGGACGCGGTCTGTTCCTCGTGTGTGCTGGTTCAGTTCTCCTCTGTCCTTCTTCACTAAACTGGACATCTCTGTAGTGTTTTTCCTGCCGGAGCTGCTGTTTTTTGATTGGTGAATCTTTTAAATTTAACCGCACGTCGTTCGTATTGGTGTCTAAGCTGATACGCTCATAATTTATTTTTACTCTGTAACGTTATGAAAATGAACGTAGCGAAGTAAAAGTATTTCATTAAAGATTAACTCAAGTACAGTAAAAGTACTATGATTTAATTCTACTCCTAAAAGTACCGTCATAGGGAAACCTGTACTCAAGTACAGTAACAAGAGTAAATGTAATTCGTTACTTACTCCTCTGTATATAATCATTTACTGAGCCTCCAAAATACAGAAAACACTAATTTAACCAGCGTCTAAACACAAACATTTCTTCCCTCCATCTATAAATAAACACATTAAAGAGAGATTGTATTACACACAGTCAGTCAGCCAGAATTACTTCACTTCTACCAGACATGATTTCCATACAGCAAAGATAAAACTGATGAAAAACAAAACTGCAGTCAAAACTGGAGTTCATACAAAACCATCAGGAACCAGGAGGGTGGATTTAAGATAAAGTCCTGTTCTGCAGTTTTTAATTTAGGTTGATAATTTTGAGCTATTAAAATAGAACAAAAACATCTCTGACAAAGTTCAAGTGTCTCTCTCTATGTGAGAGGTGAGATGATTCTCCATACGCAGAAACGTAAAACCATCAAAACGCTGTTAATACCAGGTTTGTTTATTCAGGCCTAACTGACTTAATCTGACCGAGTGATTGACAGATAGAATTCTGATTTTCCTCTTCGGAAAGGTGAGCGTTCACAGTGAGGAATCAAAGCTGCCTCCTCCAACATCAAGAGCATTTTTCATCAAAAAGAAAAAAAAAAAACGAATTAACGAGAAAAGCTTTTCAGAAATAATACAATCTCCGGCCGAGGAGAGCGCTTTGAAGCCCAGTCGATGGCGTTCGCGCTCGGCTTTTTTTCAGACTGAAGGTGGAAGGAAATTCAGTCACGTTTCTCTCCCGCGTTTCCTCAAAGAGAGCAGAGAAAGATCAGGAGGGTTCAAATCTCTTAACTTTCATCTTCAGGTTCTCACTTCTTCTCTTTTTTCCTCTAATTCCTCCCCGTGGTGATGTCAGCGCTTGTCGTTTCTCAGAATCTCTCCCTGCAGGCAGCGACACTCTCGAACTCTTTACGTCACACTTGCTGTCACACTGAGCTCAGCATCAGAATCAGACGAGAGGTGGAGGAGAACACGGCATCAAAGAGAAGAGATCTGAGCCCCTCAGCGTCCTCCTCATCACAGCTTCATATTAGTGACAGGAACTTGGTGTTAAATCACGTTATCAGCTGATCTGTGTTCAGCACAAACTCGCTCTTACACTCAGAACACTTTAATATTCATATTCAATATCAAAAATGAACACGTAGTGCCTGGATTGGTTCTCCTGGAAAGTTTATTTAATTTTCTGATTGACTGCTGAGTGCTGACCAAACCATAAAGAAATCAGACCATGACTGTTTATCAATGCAACACACAACTCACAACACAACACGATGCAGCACACAACTCAGAATGCAACACAAAACTCACAACGCAACTCACAATGCAACATGCAACTCACCATGCATCACAAAACTCACTATGCAACATGCAACTCACCATACATCACAAAACTCACCATGCAACACAAAACTCACTATGCAACATGCAACTCACCATACATCACAAAACTCACCATGCAACACAAAACTCACAACGCAACTCAATGCAACATGCAACTCACAACGCAACACAAAACTCACCAGACGCAACTCAAAACGCAACATACAACTCACAACACGACTCGTTGCACTGTAAACAACACCACACAACTCACATACAGCAAACAACACAGACAATTTATGAATATCAGTTTGTTTACACTAATTTCTTGTGTGTGTGTGTGTGTGTGTGTGTGTGTGTGTGTGTGTGCGCAGTTATGGGAGGTTTTGAGGAGGGTGAGAGGGTCCAGTCCGTTTCCCAGGGCGACGGTGCGGTCATTCCGGCGCCGCGGATACGAAGCTTCCCGCAGCCGCAGGTCACATGGTTCAGAGACGGCAGGAAAATCCCACCCAGCAGCCGCATGTAAGACACGCCCACATCATTACATCACTTCCTGTTTTCTGTGCATTGTGCATGAACTTGTATGTGTGTGTGTTGAACTGAATACATGTAGAGTTGCTTGTACATATGTGTTTATATTTCTGAAAGAGAGCAAACAGACAAAAATACTTCGACCAAAATGTAATATATCAGTTTAAATATGAATATAATGGCAATAACGGCAGCATCAATCCAGAGGTTGCTGCAGTCAGCTCTAGCGTGGTGTCAGTGGAGGCAGCGCTGCTCCAGTGTTTTTCCCGCTCCAGCGCTGACCTCATTAGTTAATTACCTCGTTTTCTGAATCTTGTACATCTTGTTCACGTATTTTTAAAGGCACATATACACAGTTCAGCTAAAGATTTATTTATAACAGCAGGCGCTGTCACAAAGCAGCTTTACAGAAAGTCTGTATCTGAGTTCCTAGTTTCTCCAAGAAGAACTCCCTCAGAGCAGGAGGAAGACACCTTCAGAAGAACCAGGACTCGGAAAGGGGAACCCATCCTCCTCTGGTTGACACCAGATGGCAAAACAAAATATGAACAATATGAGCAGAGAATAACTACAACTACAAATAATTACAACTAATATACACCGATCAGGCATAACATTATGACCACCTCCTTGTTTCTACAGCTCATTGTCCATTTTATCAGCTCCACTTACTATATAGGTGCACTTTGTAGTTCTACAGTTACAGACTGTAGTCCATCTGTTTCTCTGATACTTTGTTAGCCCCCTTTTACCCTGTTCTTTAGTGGTCAGGACCCCCATGGACCCTCACAGAGCAGGTGTTGCGCTGGTCTGAGTGGATCAGACACAGCAGTGCTGCTGGAGTTTTTAAACACTGTGTCTACTCACTGTCCACTCTATTAGACACTCCTACCTTGTCAGTCCACCTTGTAGATGTAAAGTCAGAGACGATAGCTCATCTGCTGCTGCACAGTTTGTGTTGGTCATCCTCTAGTCCTTCATCAGTGGTCACAGGACGCTGCCCACAGGACGCTGCTGGCTGGACATTTTTGGTTGGTGGACTATTCTCAGTCAAGCAGTGACGCTGAGGTGTTTAAAAACTCCAGCAGCACTGCTTAAATGGACCCAGTGGACAGAGAGCTTTAGAAGAGCCCCAACACTGGACACTTTAAATCAGCCTGAAAACGTTCAGCTTTCAGCTCAGATTAAACACTGTTAGTGTTTCTAGTCCCTTTTTCCTCTGTAACAGAATTTTATTATCCTAAATTAACTTGTAATGTTTTATGTAATCTTTATTCTAATTTCATTCCTAATTTGACTTCTAATTTAATAATTGTCCCTTTTAAATCTGTCGTTTTAATCATGTTTTAAATTTCTATTCTTTTTTACTTGACGCTGCATTTTCTCATTTGTAAAGCACTTTAAATGACAGCCGTGTATAAGAGGTGATATATAAATTACCGTGCCTTGCCTACATGGTTCTAATATGTTTACCAACTTGAAATTGTGACAATAGAAGAACCCTTTTTTGGTGCTACGTAGAACTATTTTCAGAAAGGTACTATATAGAACCATGTACAGCACATTCTCCGTCAATCTGAAGAATCATTTCACCCTGCAAAGAACCATTTAAGCATGCAGATGCTGAGTGTTCATGGTTCTATACGCAACCATTGTCTTTACTAAGGAACCCTTGAGGAACCTTCTTTTTTAAGAGTGTGCTGATAAAGGCCTCTCAGAGTAACAGTGAGACACGTATCTATGTAAATCAAGTTGAAAGCAGTGACTGTTGGGAGTGAATCACAGTGAAAATGAGAGTTAAATCCACGTCAGTGAACACAAAAGCACACGAATGTCACCTGATACACAAATTCAGTTCATAAAAACCACAGTTGACGTTGCATTGTGTAAAACTATGTACACTAACCTTAACAATGCCCACACATCACTGATATACAGGAACATTTCAGTGCAGAAATACAAGATGATTCATGTTCATAAAGGTCAGCATTCAGAGAGAAGTGTACTGAGAGAGAGAGAGAGAGAGAGAGAGAGAGAGAGTGCTGTCCTTCAACTGTCTGACTGCTCAGGTTCCACAATAAAGGTTTCTTTTCATACTAAAGAGATAAAGTGTATACAGTGAAAAACATCCTGCAAAAAATGGTATCTTTGCAAGTGAAATCATCTGATATCCAGTGAACATATCTAATCTGCAATAAGACTCACAACTCACAATGAAAATAAGGTGCAAAAGAATAACACCCTGTACTTTGACTGGTTCAGCTGGAAAGTATTGACAACCAAAAAATAATTCAGTTGGAGCATAAATGTGTATCAATGCAACATGCAACTTACGGTGTCACACGCAACTCACAATGCAACTAACATCACATACAACTTACATTGCAACTTACATCACATGCATCTCACAATGCAACTTAATATCACACACAACTTACAGTGCAACTTAACATGACACACAACTTACAGGGCAACTTAACATCATACACATCTTACAGTGCAACTTAACACACAGCTTACAGTACAATTTAGCATCACTCACAACTTATAGTGCAACTTAACATCACACACAATTTACAGTGCAACTTAACACACAACTTCCAGTGCAACTTAACATCACACGCTACTTGCAGTGCAACTTAAAACAACTTATAGTGCAACTTAACATGACACACAACTTACAGTACAACTTAACATCACACACAATTTACACCGCAACTTAACGCACAACTTAACACACAACTTATAGTGCAACTTAACATCACACAACTTACAGCGCAACTTAACACACAACTTATAGTGCAACTTAACATCACACACAACTTACAGTACAACTTCACACACAACTTACAGCGCAACTTAATGCACAACTTATAGTGCAACTTAACATCACACAACTTACAGCGCAACTTAACACACAACTTATAGTGCAACTTAACATCACACACAACTTACAGTACAACTTCACACACAACTTACAGCGCAACTTAATGCACAACTTATAGTGCAACTTAACATCACACACAACTTACAGCACAACCTAACACACCTTATAGTGCAACTTAACATCACACACAACTTACAGCGCAACTTAACACACAACTTATAGTGCAACTTAACATCACACACAACTTACAGTACAGCTTATCACACACAACTTACAGCACAACCTAACACACCTTATAGTGCAACTTAACATCACACACAACTTACAGCGCAAATTAACACAACATGCAGTGCAACTTAACATCACACACATCTTACAGTGCAACTTAACACACAGCTTACAGTGCAACTTAATGCCACACACGACGCAACTTAACGCCACACACAAATCACAATGCAACATGCAAAAACCTTCTTATATCTAGTGAATATATCTAATATTGCTCATTTTGAGATGCTGTAATATATTCTGTTCTGTTTTAATTGATTTTATTAAGTCAAATGATCTCACTATACTATAATTTAGCTTGTTTTAAGCAGTTTCTTACAAATAAACAGTTATCTTTATTTCACTTAACAAATTAATTAAAACACAAAAATGTCTGTATATAAGTTAAATAATCTTATAAACAAGTTACAGCAATCTGTTTGTTTACTTTCATCTCTTTAGCATGTAAAGAAATGTTTACTGTGGAACCAGAGCAGTTCTACAGTTAAAGGATAGAACTCTCTCTCTCTCTTTCTCTCTCTCTCTCTCTCTCTCTCTGTAAATGCGGTTGGTGAGTATGGCAGTGCTCCAGGTGAATCAGTTTAACTGAACTGTGATCCTGCCAGCAGCTCTGACCTTCACTGAGGGAGCAGAGCAGCAGATCGTGTAAGCTCAGCTCTGAGAAGAGGGACTGAGGAGTTTGACTTCAGTTGTTATCAACCGAGTAGAAAGAAATTCACCTCAACTCAACTCGAAATATCGAAATAAGAAGCAGTATCTTTTATTTCACTAAGTGTATCAGGCCAGCTGTGCTGTAAACACTGTCAAAAACCTCAAACTGGAATATCTGGTGATCACATGACTTACTTTAAGATTTTTGTCACAAATGCAGACGGAATGAAAGAGAAAAAAAACAGATTTCCTCGATTTGCTTTGAATAACAGTCCGCCTGTTAGTTTTGAATAGACAAAAACAACGAACTGCCAGCTTTGGCCCTATTCAGTTTGGATTAGTTTATCGGGACAATGTCTTTTACACACGTCTTTTTTTACGTTTTATTTCTTCAGTGATCAAACTCTCACATCTGGACATCAATAAAATGACTCCAGGATGAGTGAGTTTTTAACATTAGCTCTTTAAGGAGCTGACAGTGGTGCAACTAGTCGTTATTTGTAGAGGACTTCCTAAAACTTCCAAGCAAAAGAAGTAAATGGTTAACCGTTTCTTCCAAAGAATCCAGGTTTTGTTTCGTGATTGGGAAAGTGTTTAACCCTCTCAGGTCAATGATGTCATATACATCATCAAAGGACGTCGTACATAAAAGAATAAATATCTTGGGAATGCTGCACTGTACAAGCTTACTATATTTTTTTCCAGAAGGCTAATGTTTTATACAGAGCCCTGATGTAGACGTCCTATATCAAAGGCTGTGTTTCCAACTCATCAACCAACAAGAGGTGTTCCTGGCTCGTTGACCAATCAGACACTCTTGTTCCTGACATGCCGAGCAATCAGAAGATGTGTTCCTTACTCGTCAACCAATCAGAGGCTGTGTTCCTGACTCGTCGACCAATCAGAGGCTGTGTTTCTGACTTGCTGACCAGTCAAAGGCTATGTTCCTGACTCATCAACCAATCAGAGGCTGTGTTCCTGACTCGTAAACTAATCAGAGGCTGTGTTCCTGACTCGTCAACCAAGCAGAGGCTGTGTTCCTGACTCGTCAACCAATCTGAGGCTGTGTTCCTGACTTGTCGACCAAACAGAAGCTGTTTCCTGACTCATCGACCAATCAGAGGCTGTGTTCCTGACTCGTCGACCAGTCAGAGACTCATGTTCCTGTCTCTTGACCATTCAGAGGCTGTGTTCCTGAATCGTTGACCAATCAGAAGCTGTGTTTCTGACTCGTCGACCAATCAGAGGTGGTGTTCCTGACTTGTCAACCAAGCAAAGGCTGTGTTCCTGACTCACTGACCAATCAGAAGCTGTGTTTCTGACTCGTCGACCAATCAGAGGTGGTGTTCCTGAATTGCCGACCAGTCAAAGGCTGTGTTCCTGACTCGTTGACCAATCAGAGGCTGTGTTTCTGACTAGTCGACCAGTCAGAAGCTGTGTTCCTGACTCGTTGACCAATCAGAGACTCGTGTTCCTGACTTGTCAATCAAGCAGAGGCTGTGTTCCTGACTCGTTGGCCAATCAGAGGCTGTGTTTCTGACTAGTCGACCAGTCAGAAGCTGTGTTCCTGACTCGTCAACCAATCAGAGACTCGTGTTCCTGACTTGTCAACCAATCAGAGACTCGTGTTCCTGACTTGTCAACCAATCAGAGACTTGTGTTCCTGACTTGTCGCTGGAACAACACAACCCTTCCAGGGAAATGAAAGTACGTCTCTAACGTGCAGCATTCATGAAATATTTATTCTTTTATCTACAATGTCTTTTGATGTCTTATACAACATTGTCGACCTGAGAGGGTTAATATCTCTAACACGCATACTAGGACGGAATATGACGAGTAGCAACAGTCAGAAATCTTAGTTTCCAACGCGAAGCGACATCTGCCTGGAAAAAACATGGAGATGTGAATCCAGATGGTCCTGAAATGACCAGAGCAGCCCTGGGCTGGGTGGAAACAGTGGGTAGTTCAACCTGTGATTTTCTTTATTGCTCAGCTGGCGATAAAATCACAGAGGAGCTCGTTTAAAGTAGAAAACTACCCCAGAACCCCATGTACGTTTAATCTCGTCCGAATAGGGTTTATGGCTGAGTTTGATAAAAGTGGCAACACCACTGAACAAAGAGCCATTTGGGACCCAAAAGAGTGGCTCTTATTAGTGAGCTGAGTGGAATGACTCACTGAAAAGAGACAGAATTCCCGTCACTACTACCCACCTTTGGAATTACGTCCCTAATAAAGTGAGTGTAAGTGTACTGAGCTGATTTTATGGGCTAAAGGACTACAGACTGTAGATTACTCACCATTAAAGAGGAGATTTCAGTGCCTGACTGCTAAAAGAAAAACCCAAAGACTTTACACTTGCGTGTGTGTGTGTGTGTATTGGTGTGTGTGTGTGTGTGTATTGGTGTGTGTGTGTTGGTGTGTGTGTGTAGGTGTATGTGTGTTGGTGTGTGTGTTTTGGTGTGTGTGTGTGTTGGTGTGTGAGTGTGTGTGTGTGTAGGTGTGTGTGTTGGTGGGCGTGTGTGTAGGTGTGTGAGTGTGTGTGTTGGTGTGTGTGTGTGTAGGTGTATGTGTGTGTTGGTGTGTGTGAGTGTGTGCATGTTGGTGTGTGAGTGTGTGTAGGTGTGTGTGTTGGTGTGTGTGTAGGTGTATGTGTGTGTTGGTGTGTGTGTGTGTTGGTGTGTGTGTGTGTGTGTTTGTGTGTGTGTGTGTATGTGTATGTGTTTTGGTGTGTGTGTGTTGGTGTGTGTGTGTGTGTATGTTGGTGTGTGAGTGTGTGTATGTTGGTGTGTGTGTGTGTGTGTTTGTGTGTGTGTAGGTGTGTGTGTGTTGGTGTGTGAGTGTATGTGTGTTGGTGTGTGTGTGTAGGTGTATGTGTGTGTGTGTGTGTTGGTGTGTGTGTGTGTTGGTGTGTGTGTTTTGGTGTGTGTGTGGTGTGTGTGTGTGTGTGTGTTGGTGTATGTGTGTGTTGGTGTGTGTGTG
>NW_023494790.1:4376839-4489339 GCF_904425465.1 Colossoma macropomum
GTGTGTGTGTGTGTTTTGGTGTGTGTGTGTGTGCGTGTGTGTGTGTGTGTGTGTGTGTTGGTGTGTGTTGGTGTGTGTGTTTTGGTGTGTGTGTGTGTGTGTGTTGGTGTGTGTTGGTGTGCTCTCAAACCTGACCAAAGCTTCCTAATCTATATTCTTCTGTTTGGTTCTCTGGCTTTATGGTGAGAAAATGAACAGATTGTGCTGTAAATTGAGCTGTAAATTGGAAAAGCTTGTACTTCCATTTCTCTCTGTCCCCTTTTCTCCTGCTGTCCCTCGTTCTTCCCTCTTCCTGCATTTCTCTCTCTGTCCTAGATAACAAACGAGAACAATAACTATCTAATTCAAACACTTGTTCAGTTAGGACAGTCCATGTTGGAGATATTTTTGTTAAAATTATGCACTATTTACAAAATAAATACTGTAAATCACATAAATACTATAAATACAACAATGACATAAACACTAAGCATGCTATAAACGATAAACAATATAAATACTACAAATGGTATAAACACAATAAATACTATAAATGGCATTAACACTAAACGACAAACACTAAATACTATAAATTGCTTAAACACTAAACATATAAATGATAAACACTATAAACAATAAATACTATAAATGGCATAAACACCATAAACACTATAAGTACTATAAATGGTATAAACACAATACTATAAATGGTATAAACACTATAAATACTATAAAAGGCTTAAACAATATATATATACTATAAGTGACAAATACTATAAACACAGTAAAGACTGTAAATGACTAACACTATAAATATTATAAACACTATTAACACTAGAGCTCACTTTTAATAAACATCTGAAAACGCAGCTCTTTAACTCAGTGCTTCATTAAAACTCTGCGTCTCTTTGGTGTTTGGAGGAAGACAATCATAAGGACCATGAAACGGTCAGTAAGAAGCCTGAAGATCCGAACAGAAGACAGATGTTCTAAAGAAACACAGCACTTAATATTACTTATTCATCTGGTGTGTCACTGCATCATAAACAAGTTTGGGATCCAGTGGGGTACTAGAACACCCCCTCAGTGATGGTGGTGGAGAGCGCTGTCTAGTTCCTGGTTCCTCCAGAAACTCCAATAAGTGTTCAGCTGGGCTCAGATCTGTACTCGATGTGCTCCTCCACTCAGTTATTCAGTGTTTTCTTCAAATCTGGAAGTACAAACAAACATTCTGACTGTCAGATCAAAACTTCATATCTCCATTAACCCTCTGGGGTCAACAAACTCACCTGTGCATCAGATTCTCTGCTTTTATATCTGTTTCTGTATCTTTGTGATGATCCAGCTCAGAAATCCAGTTCAAACATTTCCTGAATCTGTAGAGTCGCCCTTTCCATTACATCTCATCAGAAGATCATACGAGACTCACATCCGGAGTTATGAGCCTATGAAGAGGGGCTGAGATACACGTCATCTGCCTCTCACCGTGTGGAACTGGTGGATTCGTGTGTCCGTCTACATTCTGTGTGAAACTGACCAATGGACACTCGGGAAATCACTAAGCACTGACCATCACGCCGGAAACCCTTCATTCTTCATTCAGTCTACATCGGAGACACATGTGAAACAGCGTGCAGAGTTTACAGCTGCTGAAGCTGCTGCAGCGGTTTTGGAAAGTAGTGATGAAGATAACAGAGTATTTTGATATGAATCATATGAGGATCATGATATATGAAGAGCCTTTAAAGGAGAGTTTAAGAGGAGATGTATGAATAACAAATTAACAAATTCAGTTGAACCAAAGCTGAAGAAAAAAATGACTGAATGACTCTTTGATGTCACGCTGTTTTCTGGGACACCAGCAGGTTCAGCTCACTGAGAGTGTTACTCATCTATCACTGTGTGTGTGTGTGTGTGTGTGTGTGTGTGTGTGTGTGTGTGTGTGTGTGTGAGCGTTCTGCAGTCATTCCTCTCCCTCTGACGTTCTATTCCTGTGCATTGTTCTGGAACGGTCAAGCATATTCCCTGTGTCACACTGCTTCAGCGTTCCACTCCACCTCAGAGTGTGTGTGTGTGTGTGTGTGTGTGTGTGTGTGTCAGACCCTGGAGCAGTGTGTGTTTGGCAGGATGTAATTGAACTGACTGGCTGCAGGAGAAACATTCTGGAAAATATTCTGGAATATCCTGAATATTTTGGAAAACACTAAATATTCTGGAGAAGTCTGATTATTCCAGAATACACATAATGTTGTGGAAAATATTGAATATTCTGGAACACACTGAATAATGTGGAATATGCTGAATATTTTGGAGAAAAGGATTATTCTGTAATGTGCTGAATATTCTGGAAAACACAGAATATTTTCCAGTATGCAGAATAATTCAAACATTATAATAACAAAGGAAAATGTTAAATATTCTGGAAAACATTGAATATTCTTCAATATGTTTCAATATTCTGGAAAGTGCCGAATATTCTTGAATATGCTGAATATTCTGGAAAACACAGATTATTCTTCACAATACTAAATATTCTGGAAAATGCTAAATATTCTGGAAAGTGCTGAATGTTCTAGAAAACAGATTATTCTTTCATATGCTAAATATTCTGGAAAGTGCTGAATATTCTGGAATATGCTGAATATTGTGGAAAACAGATTATTCATCACTATGGTAAATATTCTGGAAAGTGCTGTATATTCTGGAATATGCAGAATATTCTTCAATATGCTGAATATTCTAGAAAACATATTCTTCAATATGCTACTATTCTGGCAAATGCTTAAACCATTAAATATTCTGAAAAACATGCAAGATTAGGGGTGTGAAAACGCATCAGTCAATAAGTGGTTATTCAACTGCAATTGATTTTGTAATTTTCAACAGCAACAATCTCAGGAAAAGCACTATATTGTCTATATAGAGCTCTGACGTTATGCCCACATAAGGAACATTTGGATCTCGGGGGGGAAATTAACACTGTTTTTGTTCTCCCTGTGGTTAAAAAAAAACCTACATGATTTGTCCAGCATACATTTTCCCTGAATGTTACTAGACCCTCCACATTACGAGGAATTGTTAAGGAGCTGAAATACAAACAATGCTACATACATGTTACAAGCATGCTAACACTCCTGCACACTGAGACGCCATTGTAGGAAATTTAGTGTAGTTTTTTTTTGTGTCGTTTATTCAGACAACAGTAAGTTAATTCGAACACGTGTATAACAGATGAAATCTTGCACATCAAACATGATTTTTCAGACGGCAAAAATGTGACATGATTTTATTCGCATAGAACTTTTTCACAAACACAGAATCTCAAAAAGCAGCTCAAACTGGGCTACAAAACGGACTACGAGCTCAATTATAGCCTGTGTGGACGCGTTCAGCGTTTCAGCCTCTGAATGAAGTAAAGAAGCTCTTCACGTTACATTCACTTTTCATGCAAACACCCAAAGTGTGAAGTACGGGTCAAAACGCAGACAAATACATGATCATGACAGACAGAGGCTGGAAAAAGATCAAAACCATCGCTATCAAGAAAACAGAAGAGCAAAGTAACCAGAAGGTACTTCTGAATGGCCATCGAATGACACGCCATCTCAGAGGTCTTACCTATACATTAGCTCACCTACACGCCCAATCTCAGCCACTTCCTCTTACAAATGGCCTAGAACAGAGTTCACGCTCACACATTCATTCTAATTTCCCAGCTTTCTGACTCGACCCATTTCTTTCAGCGAACCTCAGACCCAAATCCCTGATGCCCACCCCCACCCACTCCCCTCCCCTCACACGGCTGAAAGGAGAAAAGAAGCACAGACAGAGCCAGACAGCCAGCAAAGTGAATGAAAAGTAGAACAAACCCAAAAAATATTCTCCGTTTGTCTCGTTTTGGCTTCCAGTAGCCCTGGGTCTCTGCTTCCCCCTGCTGGCCAGGAGGTTCTGAATCAATTAGGTCATTATTCGATGGAAAGCAGGACATAGACACTAGCGGCTCATTTCAGTAATGGTTTTCACATCCACTTCGCCTCCCAGTTTTCCCTTGAGAGTATCCCAGACACCATCGTAAAGGCCACTCCTTTACTCCTTTACTTTATTAGCTCAGTTGTAGATTTCCAAACCTGAAAAAACGGTTCTCCCAAGGGTTCTCCTTCTAATGGAGTCAGGTCTGGTGACTGGGGAGGACACTGAAGTACAACGAACTAGTGGTCATGGAACCAGTTTGAAATGACTTATGCTGCCTTATCATTATCATGCCTAAAGAAGCCATTAGAAGATGAATAGGGGTCATAAAGGAGTGCACGTGGTCAGCAACGGTACTCTGTGGATGTGGCATTCAAAGGATGCTCCATTGGTATTATAGGGTCCAAATTTTTTGTTACACCAACACCAACCTGAATTGCCCACACAAGACAGGTTAAATCCATGGATTCCTGCTGTTTATGCCAAATTCTGACCCTAACATCTGTAGCTATGTTCCAAAGCCCAGGCTGCAGCCGAGGTAGTGTGGGTCCTTGGTAGGACTGTCCTATGAAGACTCCTCCTTAGTAGCCTACTGGTCACACAAATGGAACAGTCCTAACGAGGCTGCGTGGTGACATCACCAGAACGGTTCCACCTCTTGCAGTTGCAGCGTGGAACTTGTGAGGAAGATGGTGAGAAAGAATGGAGAATCTCTGAATACCTTTGGGATGAGCTGGATTGATGAAGGTCATCTGAACACCTTTGGGATGAGCTGTCAGTGTACAATATATGGACAAACGCTTTAATTAATCAGTGATTTTACACATTTACACACACGTAGTCTGCATTTCTAGGCTGTATATGAAGGGTTCTTCACTTTGGAGTGGCCTGCTATGATGTAGTGGCCGAGAAATGCATCATAGGCTTTGGAACACAACTTGAGTGCCTCAGTAGAAATCAAGTTTCCCCAGATCAGGCCACATTTTTCCCCAATTTTCCACTGTTTGAGTGAGCCTGTGCACACTGTCGACTCAGATTCCTGCTTTTGGCTGACAGGAGTGGAACCCAGTGTGATCTTCTGCTGATGTAGCCCATCCACCTCAAGTTTGGACATGTTTGGAGAGGCTTTTGTAATTATTCGACTTACTGTAGCTTCTTCTCAGCTTGAGCAAGTCTGGTTATTCTCCTCTGACCTCTCTCAGAGCTGCCGTTCACTGGATGATTTTTGTTTTGTGTAAACTCTAGACACCCTTGAGGGGGAAAATCCCCAAAGATCCGCAGCTTCTGAAATACTGAAACCACCCCCATCTGACAACAACAGCCATGCCTCACTCAAAGTCACTTCTTAAGCTGTGTTCAGATCTTTTGAGTCGACTGTCAGCTCTGTTATCTACAAGTGGTCAGATCAGATTTGTATGTCCAGACATCACCAGTCTATCTGCATGGGTTGCCATGGTAACAGCGTAGGTGTCAGTAACCACATAGCTATGCTGGTGACGCGGATTTCAAATGCGGGTGCAGAAGAGATGGAGGAGCATCTTCTCGCCATCCAAACTCTTCAGAACTGTGTGTCTGATCCACTCAGACCAGCGCAACACACACTATCGCACCACCACTACGTAAGTGTTACTGCAGTGCTGAGAATGACCCACCACCCAAACAGTACCTGCTCTGTGGGGGTCCATGGGGGTCCTGACCACTGAAGAACAGGGTAAAAGGGGGCTAACAAAGTATCAGAGAAACAGATGGACTACAGTCTGTAACTGTAGAACTACAAAGTGCACCTATATAGTAAGTGGAGCTGATAAAATGGACAATGAGCGTAGAAACAAGGAGGTGGTCATAATGTTATGCCTGATTGGTGTATGTATCTATATATATTTTTTTCTTTTTTTTTCTTTTTTTTTTTGCAGAAGAGTGTGTATATTCTTGTGGTTGTCTCATTAGCCTGTATGTGGTGCTGCTGCATTTTCAGGCTGAAGGAATCACCTGAGATTAATTTGCGCTTTAGGACAGAGCCGGTGTGTCCCTGTCCTAATCCATAATTCATCTCACACTCACACTACACTGAGACGCTTGGTTGGTCCTCTGGACCAAACGCTGTCCAGAAAGTATAAAAATCCACTGTTAAGGAGTAGAGCTGTAGATAAACACTGGGAAAATATGCAAATATGCTATGAATATTCATCTGGCATATGCATCCTTGTAATGAGCATTGGGAGAAGTGTATTGGTGGATGCTGCTGCTGTTTAGTTTAAACTGTGTATAGTTTAATTGATTGAAACAGTCACAATTTGAAGATTACTATTAAATTATTTTAAATGTGAGATGAGTTGGGGTGATCAGACCTTTCTGAAGTTCCACTGAATATTTTCAGTTGATGAGCTGGAATGATAAAGGTCTTCTGAACACCTTTGGGATGAGTTGGAATGATGAAGGTCCTCTGAACACCTTTGGGATGAGTTGGAATGATGAAGGTCCTCTGAACACCTTTGGGATGAGTTGGAATGATGATGGTCCTCTGAACACCTTTGGGCTGAGCTGGAATGATGAAGGTTCTCTAAGTGCCTTTGGGTCTAGTTTGAGTGATGAAGGTCCTCTGAATACCTTTGGGATGAGCTGGAATGATGAAGGTCCTCTGAATACCTTTGGGATGAGCTGGAATGATGAAGGTCCTCTGAACACCTTTGGGATGAGCTGGAATGATGAAGGTCCTCTGAACACCTTTGGGCTGAGCTGGAATGATGAAGGAACTCCTGAAATGAAATGAAGGAGCTCAGTTGAATCCCTCTGGGATGAGTTGAGGTGAGGAAACACTTTAAGGATGAGTTGAGGTGAGGAACACCTTAGTGATGAGTTGGAGTTGGATGAAGCTCCATTGGATATCATTATGATGAGTTGAGGCGGTGGAGCTCGATTGGAGTTGGAGTGATACAGAACTGATTATCCAACATCAGTACCTGACTTCACTAATGCTCTTGTGGCTGAATGCAATCACATTGTCCTCACAGCAATGTGCCAACATCTAGTGTAAAGCCTTCCCAGAAGAGTAGAGGCTGTTGCTGCAGCGATGGAGGACAAACACACAATTAATATCCTTCATTTCAGAAGAAATGACGGACGAACAGATGTTTGGATACATTTGGACATCGAGAATGATCCTTCGTTCTCATGTGCACATCAACGGAACGTGTCTTTAAAATGATGCAGTTGTTTGAGTGTAACGGCACAGTCTGCTCTATTTGTTTTGCTTGGCTGCAACAGAAGAGTGTTTCTGTGGTCTTAGTATTCTTACTGCAAGAACCCAACACCCATTAGCATTCTGAGTCCCAGAGGAACAACAGGAGAGAGAGAGAGAGGGGGAGAGAGAGGGGGAGAGAGAGATTTGTATGGGGTGAAATACACAGAGGGTAACCAGACGGAACCAGCAAACTGCAGTCAAATAGTCCAACACGCGCTCGTAATAAGAAAACATTGATTGAGAGTGAAGGTGGCACAGTAATTGGCACTCAGCCTGGTGGGAGGGCACGCGAGGGGCGGGGGCAGATGCCCACCCTGCTGCTCTGAATAATAAACAGCACAGTCATGCTTTAAAGCCCCAGGGATGAAAATCACAGGGAAATCACTGCAGCTCACAGAGATGCTTTAGTTCAGCAGCAGCCAAGAGAATTTTCCAACCATAACAGCTTCCTCTCTAAATTATACAGTACAAACACCTCAACCTGACATACGAAGCCTTCGTAAAATACTCAAAATATACAGATTTACTGTACAGTACTGTGCGAAAGTGGAGACCACCGTCCATTTACTTAATTTCTTGTGTCAATAAGAAAGCAGAAAACAAATCCTCAACACCTAAATCTAATTTCAGATTGTAGCATGCGCCCATCCCCCGGGCCTCGATGACGGCCGTGAGAGCCAGCAGGAAGGCGAGGTCCAAACTTCAAGCTCAGGTGAAACTCCTTGAGGACACTGGGGAAAGAATCAAGCCCTTCTGGGTATCGTCCTGCTCTTTGGCTCGCCAACCGGGACCGAACATGAGGCAAATTAAAGTGGACCAGAGGCGTTGCCCAGGAGGCGGGGCTCAGGACTCGCACGCCGTCCCCCTTTCCCTCGCAGATTTCATCCTCTCCCCGCTGTCTTCGTGGGGCTTTGCCTGCCAGCTCTTGCGGCCGTCATTAGGGCCCATGGGACGGGCGCATGCCACACAGCTGTGTGAGGGTTCAGTGTGTCATGCTTCACCTTAATTCCAGCTTCCATTCTTTTCAGGAGCCTCGCTTTCAGTTTCTCAAAGAATCTGCAGACACACCTCCAAAGTTCAGTCTTCGAAGTTGGTTGATCATTTTCTGCCTCTCACCATCCAGTTCGCTGAGTGTGTTTGCATGCACTTAATAATCCAATCATTATCGGATTTCTGCAGTCATCTGTTTATTAAGTGGTTGTGTAAACACACTCTGATTTCGTAGATCAGATTAAGGTCTATAGCGAGTTGTCTTCTCACAGTGGAGGGATTAAACACTCTGTTTGTATAATCCATATTTTCATTTTGCTGCTTCTGATAAAACATTCTAATTATGGCTGATTAAAGATTCTAATAGATTATTGTCATTGATAAGTTGGTAATCTGTTAAGATATCCTGATTCTAATAAATGATTCTGGTTTTCTCCACAGTGCCATTACTCTGGACAACACCCTGGTCATTCTGTCTGCGGTGGCGCCAGATGCTGGACGATACTACGTTCAGGCGGTGAATGACAAGAACGGAGAGAACAAGACCAGCCAGCCCGTCACACTGACCGTCGAGAGTGAGTAACACGCATGCACAGAGTTTTGGAAATTGCTAACGGGGTTCCACAGGGCTCTGTCCTTGGGTCAGTGCTTTTTACATTATGTATTAATGAAACTGGAAAATACGCTGAAAACTTTCATGCAGTTGATGCCGTCGTGTATTCTTGTGCCCTCCTGTAATACCAGCTGTGGAATATTCACAGAAAAAACTAAGTTTTAAACAAGCATTTAAATATAGAAGTAGAGCTTGTCTGAAAGTTGATGATGCAGCAGGTAGCGCTGTTGCCTCATAGCACGAAGGCTCTGGGTTCGATTCCCGGCTGGGCGACCGGGTCCTTTCTGTGTGGAGTTTGCGTGTTCTCCCCGTGTCTGTGTGGGTTTCCTCCGGGGGCTCTGGTTTCCACCCACAGTCCAAAGACATGCAGTCAGGTCAGTTGGAGATACTAAATTGCTCCTAGGTGTGAGTGTATATCTGTCCCTGAGATGGACTGGTGACATGTCCGCACAATGAGGACCCCCGCTACTCAGAAAGATAAACGATTTAGAAACGAGAAAACGATTTCTCTTTCTCTCTCTCTCTCTCTCTTTCTCTCTCTCTCTCCCTCCATGTAGATGTTGGTGGTCCTGCTGACCCCATCGCTCCCACCATTGTAATCCCCCCAAGAAACACCAGTGTTGTTTCTGGAACTTCGGAGGTCACTATGGAGTGTGTGGCCAATGCTAGGTCAGTGAACTTCAACCTTCTACATTGTTTTTGTGCTTAATGATGTTTATATTCAAAATTTTTATTTCTAACATAAAATACACTGTAAAACTGCAGCATAAAAGACAAATAAATGTCACTTGAGTGTCTTTTACACGTTTCAAATGTCCGTGTTTCAGTCAGAAGTTGCGTCAAACCCAGACTGAGTCTCAAACGGCTCTGTACTCCCTATATAGTGAGCTAGGGAAGTTTAGAAATTGTAGTTTTTACACACTGTATGTCAAGCGTGGATGTGTCTCCCAAATTCCCAAACTATTTGTTAGCTATATTGTTAAATACAGGGTGATTCAAAAAGATTCATCTGATTTCAAGGCGCCATATTTTTCCAACCGTGGGACGCCTAGGAACCAATCACAATCCAATTGAAAGAGGGGGTCATAGATTTCCTGACTGTCAGTGGAAGATGGCTCCCCCTTCAGTCTGTGAGGAGATGAGACCCCTGAGCAGAAAGCGTTCTGCGTTCTCCACTTCAATAAGAGTGAATCCGTCATAACTGTGCAGTCTGATTTTCGTAGGCAGTGAACCTCAAACAGCTCAGAGCGTTCGTCGTTGGTTCCACAACACTGGATGATCTCCGAAATCGCACTGAAAGAGCCGTGAGTGCAGCGACACCCGACATGCTCAATCGAGTATGGGATGAATTTGACTATGGCGTTGATGTTGTCTGTACAGCTGGAGGAGGTTCATATTGAGCACTTGTACAATTACATCATAAACTTTATTCTCACTTAAACCATTTACAGTTTACTGCATTGTTCTGTAATGATTTATAATGAAAAAATCATTTTGAAATCAGATCTTTTTGAATCACCCTGTATTATATTAAATTCCAACGTAGTGCACTATATAGGGAGCAGGGAGCCGTTTGAGATTCAGCCCCAGCGTGAGAAGAGGGGCTATCTTGGTGCTAAATAAGACTCACAGTGGTGACCAAAAAGTACTTATAAAGCGAGAGTCTTTGCATTAAACAGTGCTTTTATCATATGTTCGCTATTAAAGGACAAAAAGTTAAAGAGTTTATGAAATGACCGCACTGTACAGTGATGAGCGACTGAACGTTCTTCTCCACCTTCAGCAGTTCACGTTTGCTTCGCCACGATTACGCACTCTAAAAGAACTTAATTTATTGGAGGAATACTTGTTTTGTCAATTGTTATTAATATTACGTTATTGTTGAATAATTGTATATTTTATCCTATTTTATGTTGTCCACTATTTTATAAAAGCAATAAGCCACTCAAGGCTGGAAGAACATCCTTCCTCGTGATAAAATGGCAGTAGCACACAGCCTCTTATAGCTTATTGCTTAAATATATACGCTATTAATAATAATAGGATTTTGTCCTTCTAACGAGCTCAAGATATAAACAACTTTTTTTAAAAAAGCAATTCTCATCCCTTATTACTGTATTTATGTTTGGTGTTTGTACAGGGAGAAATACTCTTATTGCCAAGATGCCAAGTGTCTAAGACTTTTGCACAGTACTGTATATATATAATGAATACACAGCTTTTATGTAATGCTGTAACACGTCATTATTAACGTTGTGATGTAGTTGTTTTTCAGTTTTAGAAATGTTTTATAATGTTTTCAGTAGAGATTCTGTGTAACAGGCGTGTGTAAAATAGTGTGTGAAGCAGCTGGACGCTGTACAGTCATATTTCCTCTCTGAACATTTTCATTTATTTCAGCGTTCAGCTGAATGTAGCTGCTAAGACGGAAGCGTGTAATTTGTGAGTGTGCAGTGGTGAGGAATGATAAGAATTTAATTTTGCAGGTGTTGAATAGCAGGTGAAGTGCAGCAGTTGCGCTTTAATTGAAATCAGACAGCGGTGGTGTGCGGCGGGGCTGTGCAGAGCTGAGCTAATTAATGGGGGGCGGTATGGGGGGGGGGTATCTGTGCTCCCTCTACTCTCTGAATCTCCTGAATAAACTGTAGTAAGTGTTTTTCTTTCGTTGGATGTCCTGCATGGCCAAACAATGAGGCCGAGCCCAAACCTTAATCAAGCGTTCCTGCAGTCCTGCTGATCTGATGGTATGAGATGCTGCAGGAATGTTTGTTTGTGGTTGTTTTCATTTCTTTCTGGTTCTTGTAAAGGACTGTGTTCTATCTGGAACCTTTACTCTCATCCTTTTCTCTGTAAAACGCATTAAGACCAAACTTTAACTCTAAAAGCTGTTATGCACAGAATGTAATGTTAATGAAAGACTAAAAGGAAATATCCAGACAGCTCCCCTTGTAGATGACATTGATGTAGGTCACTAATTGTGGTGCAGAAGGGGGCGCTGTAACCTGCAGATCACTGTTTCTCTCCAAACACTTGTTCAATCAAGTAGAATTTTTGCATTCTGTATCTTTGCAGAAGATCGTAGAACCGTTTCTGACTCTCTTTGTCTTTCTCTGTCTCTCTGTTTGTGTCTTTCTCTCTTTCTCTGTTTGTCTCTCTCTTTTTCTCTCTCTCTCTCTCTCTCTCTCCCTCCAGACCATTAATTAAGTTGAGTATCAGCTGGAGAAAGGACGGTGTTCCGGTCCGTTCTGGTCTGAGTGATTTTAACCGCAGGCTGACCGTCCTCAGCCCCACTGTGAGCGACTCAGGGTTCTATGAGTGTGAGGCGGAGCTGAAGAGCAGCAGCGTTCCGTCTGTTAGCGCAGGAGCGTATCTACACATCCTGGGTACACACACACACACACACACACACACACACACACAGACTTTATTAAACAGATCTGCATTTACATATTAACTTCAGCTGTGAGGAGTGACCTCTGTGACCTGTTTGTCCTTTGTGACCTCTGTCTCTCAGAGCCGCCGCAGTTTGTGAAGGAACCAGAGAAACACATCACTGCTGAGATGGAGAAGGTGGTGGATATTCCCTGCCAGGCACGAGGTAGACAGACTCAAACATTACCATCGTTAGAGCCATCACCGTCAGCATCACCATCCTCAACACCACCACCATCACCATTACTGTCATCACCATCTTTATTAGAATCACCACCATGACCATCATCATTATCAGAATCATCGTCATGACCATAATCACCATCGTTTATTCACCACCGTAATCATCACTGTCATTATCACTAGAATCAACACTGATGATCATCACCATCTCTAGAATCTCCTCTATGATGGTCACATAAGTAGAAACACCACTTATAGTCATCATGAGAACCACTACTATGGTTATCTAAAGAATCACTGCTGTCATCATCACTATCATCATCTCTAGAATCACCACTCATAATCATCACCGTCTCTTGAATCACCACTATGATCATCACCATCTCTAGAATCACCACTATGATCATCATCATCTCTTGAATCACCACTATGATCATCACCATCTCTAGAATCACCACTATGATCATCAACATCTCTAGAATCACCACTATGATCATCACTATCACTAAAAATCACCACTGTGATCAGTACTATCACAAAGATCACTATGACCATCACCACTTCTAGGATCACCACTATGATCATTACTGTTACTAAAAGCATCACTATGATCATCACCATCTCTAGAATCACCACTGTGATCATCACTATCACTAAAATAACCACTATGATCATCACTATCACTAAAATCACCACTATGATCATTACTATCATTGCAATCACCACTATGATCATCACCATCTCTAGAATCACCACTGTGATCATCACTATCACTAAAATCACCACTTTGATCATTACTATCATTAAAATCACCACTATGATCATCACCATCTCTAGAATGACCACTGTGATCATCACTATCACTAAAATCATCACCACTACGATCATCACTGTCACTACAATCATCACCACTATGATCATTACTATCATTAAAATTACCATTATGATCATCACTATCATTAAAATCACCATTATGATCATTAATATCACTAAAATCACCACTATGATCATCACTATCACTAAAAACACAACTATGTTCATTACTATCACTAAAATCACCATTATGATAATCACCATCCCTAGAATCACCACTATGATCATCACTGTCACTAAAATCATCACCACTATGATCATCACTATCACTAAACTCATCACCTCTATGATCATTATTACCATCAATAGAATAATCATCATCATCACTGTCAACAGAATAATAATCATCATGATCATCACTAGAATAATTATCACGATCACTATAATAGTAATAATCTGATCTGTGTGCTGCTCCTCAGGTGTTCCTCAGCCTGAAATAGTGTGGTATAAGGATGCATTACCCATAAACCCAGTGCGGTTGCCACGGTACCGTGTGCTGGCTGGTGGAAGTCTGCAGGTTAACGGTCTGCTGCCGGACGATACCGGAATGTTCCAGTGTTTCGCTCGCAACGAGGCTGGAGAGGTGCAGACCAACACCTACCTTGCCGTCACCAGTGAGTCTCTCTCTCTCTCTCTCTCTCTCTCTCTCTCTCTACCTCTCTTTCAATTTGAAATTGAGCTGTTTACTTATTATGACTGTAACAAGTTATATTTTTGACAAATCGATTAAATCGGTAAACATAAGCAAGAGAAGGTAAGACAACTATTTTGAGATTTCTTTCAAATTCAAATGCTAAAAATACTAAATCATATGTTTGCAGTTGTATTTGAACATAACAAACAGCCTGCGTTTATATTTTTGTGTATATCAGTAGAACAGCGGCTGAGTCTGTGAGGCAGAGTGACGTAATCAGGCTATGGTAGAGTAAATTCTGTGTCTGCAGGGGTTTCTCAGAGTGCGACACACTGTCTAAGCTTTTTGTGTCCCGATGGTTCAGATGTATTCATGGTTTCCCACAGGGGTCTAAAGCAGAATTCCAGAGCGACTTCGCTAAAACGATAGAAAACACAGAAAGAGCACATGGATGCAACCACTCACTCACTCACCCACTCACTCACACACTCATGCACATTTATCAGTCTGAAGATTCTCCACAAGGGGGAGCTATTTAATGCAAGTCATGTGAGAAGAAGGAACAGTCAAGAACCTGCACCAGCAGGAGCTCACAAAGTTAGTTATTTAATACAGCATCACTCTAAGCTGCAGTGGACAGTGTTTTAATGAACTGTCCACAGAACAAGAAGAATACAGGCAGTAAAAACACAGCAGTCAGGCAGTTGGGTTACAAAAGTGATAAGCAGGGCAAAATCCAAAGGACAACAACATCTCAGAATTGCGAAAGGGGGAAAACGCCTTGAATTGGCAACACAAAGTTTGAGGGAAAAACCAGCATCCTTAAATAGCTCAGGCTGATGTCAGAGACTGGGTGCAGTGGTGCCTTGACAAAACATAGCAAAATGTTTATTCAAACGGAAACAGTGGTGCGTTGAACTCTCTGTTGTGTTATGCAAGCGTTGCAACTATGGTGGCTGGGAATGCCATTCTTGGCGTTTTGTTTCTGAGATTTTTTGGAGCCTGATGAAAAGGGTTTAAACACAACAGTGTCTTCTAACGTCTTCAGTTGTTGCGTACACCCAGCTGCAGCAACCGCATTTGTAGAAGACTTTATTGTAACCCACTGTGTGCACTGTCTCTTTAATACAGCGGGGTTTATACACACGTCACTGCTGATTGGCTAACACCTCTGACGCCCATCAAACAAGAGAAAATATACCTGCACACAGTTTCACAGCATTTCGAAGAAACATGTTATTCAACCTAGAAACTGTACAACATTTTGAGACTGAACACACCCCAGGTATGTAGAAGGCAGGGCACTGATAGGTGTGACCAGCAGGGGGCATGACACCATATTTAATTGCGTTTGCTGGGGGCTGGGGCAACATAATAGAAAATCCCCAAAATATCATGATAATTATTTTTGGATATCGTCAGATAATTCATTATCAGTGTTTTCGCAGTTTTTCACCCCACACTTTTGTCCGTTTGTGTGTTCTCAGGTATCGCCCCGAACATCACAGCCGGTCCGTCTGACAGTACCGTGATTGACGGGATGTCTGTTATTTTACACTGCGAGACGTCAGGAGCTCCGCGGCCCGCTATCACCTGGCAGAAAGGTACAAACACACACTCAGTTTTAATAGTGATCTGTGTATTTCAGTGGTGAACTATCATCATTTGAGCTGGACCTTCAGTTCAGACCATACATGTCAAAACTTGGTCAAAAACAAGGAAAAAAAAAAGACGATAATGTTAAATTTTGCTGCTATCCTTAATTTTGCTGACAGTGACATTTTTTGGGTCATTCTAGATTAAATACAGAAAGTCATTCCATATAACTGCTGTATTTATTATGTGAACTTATACATATGCATGTGTGTGTGTGTGTGTGTGTGTGTGTGTGTGTGTGTAGGTGAGCGTGTGTTAGCTAGCGGCTCAGTCCAGCTCCCCCGCTTCACTCTACTGGAGTCCGGCAGTTTGCTCATAAGTCCCGCCCACATTTCGGATGCAGGTACATACACCTGCATGGCCAGCAACTCCAGAGGCATCGACGAGGCATCAGCTGACCTGGTGGTGTGGGGTGAGTGTGTGTGTGTGCGTTTGAGTGTGTGTGGTTGGTTTATGCCAAGTGGCCAAAACATGATTATACACTCACATTGTGGGGACTAAAAGCTGGTAAAACCATTAGATTTTACAGAATACCATTATTTAAATCAAGTAAGACCCTCATTTGCAGTGTAGCCAAGCCAGTACAGACATCAGGGACTAAAAGAATCGAATTGTAAAAGCATATCAAGTGCTTAAAAATGTAATAATCATAATAATAATAATAATAATGATAACAGTAATAACGTAACAGTAATAATCATAACATAACAGTAATAATCATAACAGTAAATTTAATAGTAAATTTAATACTAAAGTAAATTTAATACTAAAAAATCAATCAAATCAGAATAAACCATTTAAATTGCAACAATAATAACTTAATAAAAAAATAAAACATAGGTGATGAAATAAATAAATGAATAAAATTGTAAAACAATACCTCAGCAATAGCTAAGAAGTACAAGTTGATAGTAGAATAAATAAAAAAGTGATACATTGTATATAAAAAAGTGATGAGAAAACATACAAAATCATATTAAAAGTTACCTAAAACCAAATAAACAGTGTCGAGCTGAGTGGAGGTGGTTAGAGGCTGAATGTTTAAAACGGTCACGTGACTCCAGAGAGAGAAGTTTTAGAGTTACCTGTAATAAATACAGCTAAAACCAGTTCAGTAAAAGATCTCGGCACCTGAAGGCTGATCCGGTCACTAACCGAGACTGATAATCTGCATTATTTGTCCATTTTATCTCATTGTCCATTTTATCAGCTCCACTTACTATATAGGTGCACTTTGTAGTTTTAAAACACCTCACTGTTACTGCTGGACTGAGAATAGTCCGCCAACCAAAAATATCCAGCCAGCAGCGTCCTGTGGGCAGCGTCCTGTGACCACTGATGAAGGACTAGAGGATGACCGACACAAACTGTGCAGCAGCAGATGAGCTATCGTCTCTGACTTTACATCTACAAGGTGGACTGAGAAGGTAGGAGTGTCTAATAGAGTGGACAGTGAGTGGACACTGAGGTGTTTAAAAACTCCAGCAGCACTGCTGTGTCCGATCCACTCGTACCAGCACAACACACACTAACATGCCACCACCACATCAGGGTTAATGCAGTGCTGAGAATGATAATGCAGTGCTGAGAACCCTCTGTGAGGGTCCATGGGGGTCCTGACCACTGAAGAACAGGGTAAAAGGGGGCTAACAAAGTATGCAGAGAAACAGATGGACTACAGTCTGTAACTGTAGAACTACAAAGTGCACCTATATAGTAAGTGGAGCTGATAAAATGGACAATGAGTGTAGAAACAAGGAGGTGGTCATAATGTTATACCTGATCGGTGTGTATACTAACACAGAAGACAAGGAACACCTGAGACTCATGAGAGGGCGGGACTAGGAAACAAGGAACAGGTGAAGGCTGAAGTCAGGGCAGGATGGGGGAGGAGCTAACACAAAACCAGAAACACATGGCAAGAAAACAAAGGCAGAAACAGAGAAAGACAGCGACAGAGAGGGACAGGATGGTACAGTAGTAGTAGTTCTGGTTAAGGTAATGTCCCCACAGTTCACAGAAACAAGCATGTGTATGTGTGTTAATGTGTGTGCCTGTGTTTTATTGTTGATCGATTTATTGATGAAGTCCTCCTTTTTTTTATTCAGTGAAACTGGTTCTTATGTAAATGAACAAAAAAACAAATGTAACGTGTACTAGCTGGAGTGCCTCGTTAGAGAGAGAAGACTGTATGACTGTAGAAGGGAGGAGAACTTTGTGAAATAGGGCAGGAGTTCTGGAGGTTTCTGCTTTAATCTTGAACCCCTTGATGAACAGAAGTAGGACTGAGGAACAGGGAGGGGATGGGAAGGCGGTGAGGTGTGATTACTTTTTCACAGGAAACAGAAAGTAAAGATGAAAGTTTATAGGATGAAGACTGGAAGGAGGATGATCTCCAGGCATGGTTCTCCTCACAAACGTTTATTATTTTATTACTCTATCAATTAATACAAATACATCTCTCTATAATACAAATGGATAATCTCTTATAACCAGAGAATAATCTCTGAAAAAGGACATGACCAAATAGTTATCTCTGAAATAGATTAGGACCAGAGGGTCATCTCTAAAATAGATCTAGACCAGAGGAAGATAATCTCTGAAATAGATTAGGACCAGAGGACAATCTCTAAAATAGGTGATGACCTTAGATTAGGACTGGAGGATAATCTCTGAATAGATTAGGACTGGAGGATAATCTCTGAAATAGATTAGCACCAGAGGACAATCTCTGAAATAGATTAGAACCAGAGGATAATCTCTGAAATGGATTAGGACCAGAGGACAATCTCCGAAGTAGGTGATGACCAGAGGATAATCTCTGAAATAGATTAGCACCAGAGGACAATCTCTGAAATAGGTGAGGACCAGAGGATAATCTCTGAAATAGATTAGGGCCAGAGGGTTATCTCTAAAATTGTTGATGACCAGAGGATAATCTCAGAAACAGGTAATGACCAAAGGGTAATTTCTGAAATCGGTTGTGGTCAGAGGGTAATCTCACTTGGTGAGGACCAGAGAATAATCTATGAAATAGGTAAGGACCAGAGGACAATCTCTGAAATAGATTAGGACCAGAGGACAATCTCTGAAATAGATTAGGACCAGAGGATAATCTCTGAAATAGATTAGGACCAGAGGATAATCTCTGAAATAGATTAGGACCAGAGGATAATCTCTGAAGTAGGCGATGACCAGAGGACAATCTCTGAAATAGGTGAGGACCAGAGGACAGTCTCTAAAATAGGTGATGACCTTAGATTAGGACTGGAGGATAATCTCTGAAATAGATTAGCACCAGAGGACAATCTCTGAAATTGTTGATGACCAGAGGCTAATCTCAGAAACAGGTAATGATCAAAGGGTAATTTCTGAAATCGTTCGTGGTCAGAGGGTAATCTCTGGATCAGGTGATGATGAGAGTTTAATCTCTGAAATAAGTAAAGAGCAGAGAGTAATTCTTCATCTTGAGCTCATACAGGTCTTGGTAGATGACCCAGAGTAACCTTTGCATGTTCTCTCTCTCTGCAGCTCGTACTCGGATCACCACTCCTCCTCAGGATCAGAGTGTTATTAAGGGAACCAAAGCCACGCTGACCTGTGGAGTGACCCATGACCCCAGTGTGAGCGTGAGGTAACACACAGGCACACACACACACACATTTACTCAGGCTGGAGACCAACAACCAGATTCTAGCTAGTAGTTTTAGGGTCTGAGGTTGACTGTAGGCCCAGAACCAGAAACTCTCCCAACACAAGAACACAAGGACTTTTATCTACCCAAGATCCTTTTAACGTGTCGGTACATTTGAGAATGTCTCTGAAATAGATTAGGACCAGAGGATGATCTCTGAAATGGATTAGGACCAGAGGACAATCTCCGAAGTAGGTGATGACCAGAGGATGATCTCTGAAATAGATTAGGACCAGAGGACAATCTCTGAAATAGATTAGGACCAGAGGACAATCTCTGAAATGGATTAGGACCAGAGGACAATCTCTGAAGTAGGTGATGACCAGAGGATGATCTCTGAAATAGATTAGGACCAGAGGACAATCTCTGAAATGGATTAGGACCAGAGGATAATCTCTGAAGTAGGTGATGACCAGAGGATAATCTCTGAAGTTGGTGATGACCAACCAGATTCTAGCTAGTAGTTTTAAGGGTCTGAGGTTGACTGTAGGCCCAGAACCAGAAACTCTCCCAACACAAGAACACAAAGACTTTAACCTAACCAAGATCCTTTTAACGTGTCGGTACATTTTATAATGTGTCAGTTCTGCATTTGGAAGGTTGCAGCAAGAGAGGCTCTAACGGGGGTTTAACTCATGCACAGGCTGGACAGGAGAACCTGAGAACTCTCAAAGCGACTTAATGAGTGCTTTTACATGTGCACCAATAATATGACCATTATTTGATTTGGGCAGTTGTACTACCATTCAAGTGGTCATGTAAACAATATATTCTGATTTCTTACATCAGATTAAAGCCATTAACTGATAGAGAATCATAGATGGTGGCTGAATAATCATGATTTTCAGCACATGTATATGATTAGTCTGACTTTTCATCACCATGTCCAATGCCAAGTGTGGGCTAGAGGGGTATAAAGCCCCCCAGCACTGTGTTCTCTGGAGTGATGGAGCTCCGTCCAGTACCTTTGGGATGAGCTGGAGTGATCCAGCACTGACAATCAAACATCAGTAGCTGAGCTCACTAATGCTCAGGCAAATCCTCACAGCAATGTTGAACATCTAGTGTAAAGCCTTCCCAGAAGAGTAGAGGCTGTTACTCCAGCACAGACTCACTATTAACACCTTCATTTCAGAAGAAACGCTGGAGCAGCGGGTGAACACAAACTTGGAGCTGTATCACGTTGTGTGATGATACAGTGAAATTTGAATGGTTACATTGCTTATTGCGTAATATTGATTTACATTTGCCAGTTAAATCTTCTCGTGGGCTGAAAGAGCTTTTGTGGTTGGTTGTTTGGGCTGTGCGTAGCAAAAGCTTGAGAACCCCTGAATTAGAAAATTTCTAATTCATGGATTTGGACCAGAAAACTGTAAAACTTTTCCATATAACTGCAGTAATGCTGTCAGGTAATTTGTAGTTTTGTTAAATTATTTTCTATCTGAATCTCTGCCGGTGCTGCAGAGTGAGAGGGAGGTTTTTTGAGGCTATTAGAGCAGCTGTGCCTGAATACGGCAGCGTGAAAATCACGTGAAGCTCAGCAGCAGCAAATTTAGTGCCAGGAATTATCATCACAACATGGTGTACAAGGCACTCTCTCTCTCTCTCTCTCTCTCTCTCTCGCTCTCTCTTTCACTCTCTCTCTCTGTCTGTCTCTCTCTCTCTCTGGAACACCTGCCCGGGCTGTTGGCTGGTTCCATGCAGAACAGGTGATGGAAAGGTGGAGTAATTGAGTTGGATGGCTGCAGTAATTTGGAGCAGCAGTTAATGGATTTCCAGGGCGGTAAAAATCTGGAGCGGTTAATCACAGCAGGCGGTGAGCGAGTGTAGCTGGACCGGCTCTCTGCGTGTGTTACTGTGTTATTTAGCACAGTTTTATCGATCGTTTAGTTGTTGTTCTCTGGTAGCGTGCTGTAATAGCCTTAGTGTGCAGTGTGTGTGGAGCCGATTAGTTACGGAGGTGGGTTCTCTATAGACTTCTCTGGATTCACGTCTCCATCAAGAACCTGCTAAAGAGAACTCCAAGAGTGTTTAAAGCTGCAGGACAAAGAGGAGATTGTGAAGAATCTGAAATAGACAGGAAAAAAACGTCATTTCTGGATTAGCGTTGCAACAAACAATAATAATAAACCGTATTTGATATTTGCTTCTTTGTCATTAGCTTATCAGTTTGGGTTTAACTACTCAGTTTGCAGATGTTCGGCCAAAAATCAAATGCAGATCATCGCTATTATTTTAAGTCTCGTTTGTCGTTTTTATCAGCTGCAGCTCAAGCTGGAGGAACGATATGAGAGTCTGTAGAGTCAGATGGTAAAACAGGCAGATTAAGCTGACAGTACAGCGCAGACGTGCTGCAAGAAGAAGAGGAAAGATGGCTCTACTGATGAAGCAGACTGGGTTTTGTTGGACTGGTTCATCTGTTTGTTGCAGACCCGAAATCAGGTGCAACATTTACACATGTCTAAACGGAGTGGACTAAAGAAAAGGTTTTATAGGTCTGGACTGAACAAGGTAGATGTGAAAGTGCCCTGAGGAACCTCTCCATCTCTGGCTAACTGTCTGCACTGCGCCGGCGGCTGTGCTGTCTCAGACTGATGGCGTTTAATTACCCGGCGTTTTAATTTGTATGTCTCTGTTAATATTTCTGGTGGTTATAATTTAGAAATGTTTGATTCATCAATTTTTCATTTTTAGGCCTAAGTGAATCTTTTTCCACTCCTGTTTTTATGACTTAAAGTGACGTTACTGGCCCACTATGAACTTCTGAGTTCAGGCCCACGGACCACTAGAGGGTGGATAACGGCCCACTTGAGGTCCGCGGCCCACGGGCTGAGAAACCCTGAAACCCTAATGGTTTGGATTGGGTTTCGCACTTTTGTGGTCACTATTTTTCTGTTATTGCTGTTATTGGTGATAAATTGAGGTCCAGAAACTAAAAATACTTATCAGGATTTTGTTCCAGCTGCCTGTCTTCTCTCATAAGCTCAAAGGCATTTACTTTATGTTTCTATTTTGAAACATTAGGTTATGAAAAATTGGAAAAGAGAGTGTAGTGTAGGACACAACCTAACGCGTTCTGGTTTTTTGCGAAATAATTTTTAAAATATTACAGTTGGAATGATCATGTTTTTATACAAGCAACATAAACATCTCTGCTACAAACCAACACTTGAATTCAGCTCCTACCATTCAGGACAATTCCACCCAAATAGGGGAAAATGCAGTGTTCCAGTTTAGCCCATGGGTGGGTTCACTGTAACAGACAGAGGGTCAGTTTAACACCTGCTAGAAAAGTCTGATCAATCAGTCAAACAGAGTTAATTCAATATAATTCTGTGTTGTAAGAAATATATTTTCTAGCCGTACTGCATTATAGATTATCATCTATAAGACAGACAGATCAGCTGATACACACACATCAGATTATATATGAACACCGACTGAGACCATACAATGACGGATTTATTTCTGTCCAGTAAATAAAAACATCAGTAAAATATAAACATTGTTTCTGAATAACTGCAGCTTTACCAGCTGATAATGTCAATTTCATTAATAAACTTATTTAAAACCAAAATATTGTCATCTGAAAGATCCTAATAAAGCAGAAGAAAGTCTCTGTTTTCAGATGTTTCTCTTTTTCAGTTTAACATCTGTGTAAATGGAACAAAAAGACTGAATGTACTTCATTAGTCTTTGTGTACTGAAGGTGTCTGAGCTGTAACGCTGTGTAAGAACTGACCCCGCAGTGCGGAGGCTGGACTGAAGCCCAGCTGCACTTGCTGTGGGCTTGTCAGCTGCTTCTAAACGATGCTGCGCTGTAGAAACAAGATGGTGATTACAGTAATATAAGGTTGGATTTTGTGATTCACACAAACAGCTCAGTAACTGAAAAAAACAGTGTTGAAAAAAATGACTTACATGCCCTGAAAACACTCTTTGGCTCAGACCTCTTTAATTTTGGTGGGAGGCTGCAGCCAGGAAATGTGGCAATGTGGCCAGAAGCTCACACTGCTTGACCTTCTATAACAACATAAAACATCAGTGTTAAAGTGTTAGGTTCTGTGTTAGGTTCGCCCTCCTCTACCTTTAAAACGCATTTATGGTACCTTTTTTATTTACTAATAGATCATTCTCAGCACTGCAGTAACACTGACGTGGTGGTGGTGTTAGTGTGTGTTGTGCTGGTCTGAGTGGATCAGACACAGCAGTGCTGCTGGAGTTTTTAAACACTGTGTCCACTCACTGTCCACTCTATTAGACACTCCTACCTTGTCAGTCCACCTTGTAGATGTAAAGTCAGAGACGATAGCTCATCTGCTGCTGCACAGTTTGTGTTGGTCATCCTCTAGACCTTCATCAGTGGTCACAGGACGCTGCCCACAGGACGCTGTTGGCTGGATATTTTTGGTTGGTGGACTATTCTCAGTCCAGCAGTGACACTGAGGTGTTTAAAAACTCCAGCAGCACTGCTGTGTCTGATCCACTCATACCAGCACAACACACACTAACACACCACCACCACGTCAGTGTTACTGCAGTGCTGGGAATGATCCACCACCCAGATAGTACCTGCACTCTGAGGGTCCATGGGGGTCCTGACCACTGAAGAACAGGGTAAATGGGGGCTAATAAAGTATCAGAGAAACAGATGGACTACAGTCTGTAACTGAACTACAAAGTGCACCTATATAGTAAGTGGAGCTGATAAAATGGACAATGAGTGTAGAAACAAGGAGGTGGTCATAATGTTCTGCCTGATCGGTGTAAAAGCTATGTCAGCAGTGAGTGACTGAAGTGGCTGAACTCACTCATTAGAGGGACTGTCTGGATACTTTTGGACATGTAATGTGATATCACATCCTTGTAACTATTTAAAATTCTCTTCACGTTAGCATTAGCATTAGCGTTACAATTAATGATTATTTACCTCCTGCTGTAAAGTTACCATTTTGTAAACACATGGTTTTGTTGTTTTGTTCAGGTTTGTATGGGAGAAGGACGGCCAGGTGATCAACACCAAGTCGTTACCACGGTTACGGCTGGATGCTAATGGGACACTGCACATCTCCCAGACATGGTCAGGTGACATCGGCACCTACACCTGCAGAGTGACCTCAGTAGGAGGAAACGACTCGCGCAGTGCTCACCTGAGAGTCAGGTAAACACACACTTATCACCTTTAACTCCACCCCCTCACCACACCTGAGAGTCAGGTACACCTTTGTCACCTCTAACTCCACCCCCTCACCACACCTGAGAGTTTACATCACAATACCTACATTTAGAGTCGGTTATTCATTCAACCTAATGAGAAACTGTAGAACAGACTCAGTTTATATCACAATACCTACATTTAGAGTCAGTTATTCATTCAACCTATTGAGAAACTGTAGAACAGACTCGGTTTATATCACAATACCTACATTTAGAGTCAGTTATTCATTCAGCTTAATGAGAAACTGTAGAACAGACTCAGTTTATATCACAATACCTACATTTAGAGTCGGTTATTCATTCAACCTAATGAGAAACTGTAGAACAGACTCAGTTTATACCACAATACCTACATTTAGAGTCAGTTATTCATTCAGCCTAATGAGAAACTGTAGAACAGACTCAGTTTATATCACAATACCTACATTTAGAGTCAGTTATTCATTCAGCCTAATGAGAAACTGTAGAACAGACTCAGTTTATATCAGAATACCTACATTTAGAGTCGGTTATTCATTCAGCCTAATGAGAAACTGTAGAACAGACTCAGTTTATATCACAATACCTACATTTAGAGTCAGTTATTCATTCAGCCTAATGAGAAACTGTAGAACAGACTCAGTTTATATCACAATACCTACATTTAGAGTCAGTTATTCATTCAGCCTAATGAGAAACTGTAGAACAGACTCAGTTTATATCACAATACCTACATTTAGAGTCAGTTATTCATTCAGCCTAATGAGAAACTGTAGAACAGACTCTGTTTATATCACAATACCTACATTTAGAGTCGGTTATTCATTCAACCTAATGAGAAACTGTAGAACAGACTCAGTTTATATCACAATACCTACATTTAGAGTCGGTTATTCATTCAACCCAATGAGAAACTGTAGAACAGACTCAGTTTATATCACAATACCTACATTTAGAGTCAGTTATTCATCTCAAATGTCATTAATTTCATATGTATATGCATCCCTCAGTTCAAGTCTTACATTACTGTTTGTTTATTGTAACGTGTGGTGTTTACAGGCAGTTGCCCCATGCTCCAGAAAACCCAAGTGCAGTTCTGAGCTCTACAGAGAAGAGAGCGATTAACCTCACCTGGGCCAAACCGTTTGATGGAAACAGCCCATTGATCCGCTATGTCCTGGAAGTGTCTGAGAACAGTGAGTGACCATATCAAGACTAATGATTGAATGGTTTAAAGGTTTCTTGTGTCCGTGGCAATGACCATATCTCCTGATCTACTGTACATGAGCGTTTATTGAGGTTATTTATGGACTAATATCTCCTGTTCTAGTGTATAGGAATGTTTATTGAAGCTGTGTATAGGCTAATATCTCCTAATCTAGTGTATAAAAGCATATATTGAGGTCATTCATGAACTAATATCTCCTATTCAAGTGTATAGGAGCATTTATTGAGGTCATTCATGGACTAATATCTCCTATTCTAGTGTATATGAATGTTTATTGAAGCTGTGTATAGGCTAATATCTCCTAATCTAGTGTATAAAAGCATATATTGAGGTCATTCATGGACTAATATCTCCTAGCTTACAGGGGCATTAATTGAGGCCGTTTATGGGCTAATATCTCCTATTCTAGTGTATAGAAGCATTTATTGAGGTTGTTTATGGACTAATGCCTTCTAGTATATAGGAGCATTTATTGAGTTTGTTTATGGACTAATATCTCTTATTTTAGCCTATAGGAGCATTAGTTGCGGCTGTTTATGGACTAATATCTCCTATTCTAGCATGTAGGAGTGTTTATTGAGGTTGTGTATGGACTAATATCTCTTATTCTAGTTCATAGGAGTGTTCATTGAGGTCATTTATTGACTAATAAGTGTGTAGTGTGTAGGACTGTTTATTGAGGTTATCTGTGTGTTTGTGTGCAGATGCTCCATGGATGATCCTGCTGGCTAATATTGAGCCAGACTCCACGGCAGTGACGGTGAGTGGACTGATCCCAGCGAGGTCGTACCAGTTCCGCCTGTGTGCCGTAAACAACGTGGGCAAAGGACCATTCAGCAAGGAGACTGAACGGTGAGGGTTACCATGCTGACGTTGGTGTTGAGTTTACAGTGTGTCTGAGATAAATCTTATCAATCAGACTGATCAGGTATAGGCCATGATCAGCGGTGGGCATCTCCAGATTTATAGTATGGTATGAAGAGCAAAAAAACCCCAGCAGGACCTTAAAGGAGAATTTTACCCACAAATGCTACTTTGGCTTACAGTGAATGGGGCCAGTTGGCATAGTCTCACCTGCTAACGCTAACAGGTTCCAATTAGTTTTCACTTTTTATGAGTAGTTTTTTTTGGTAAAGGCTTACAAAGTTTGCAAAAAATGTGTGTATTGAAGACTAAGTTAGACTAAATTATTACTGTCGTATCAAAACTTGCATCATTTGAATTCAGTGAGCTGCTCAGAAAGCCATTCTTCTTGAAAATTAAGTCTGCTTTTTAAAAATAGACTGCCTCAATAAACTCAGTAAACAACTTCAAAAACACTGAAGTTCCTGCTAAAGCCTGAGTAGACTGATAAATCAATGTGATCAGTTATTAATCTCAGTGTTACTGAGCTCTGCTAAAGCCTGAGTAGACTGATAAATCAATGTGATCAGTTATTAATCTCAGTGTTACTGAGCTCTGCTAAAGCCTGAGTAGACTGATAAATCAATGTGATCAGTTATTAATCTCAGTGTTACTGAGCTCTGCTAAAGCCTGAGTAGACTGATAAATCAATGTGATCAGTTATTAATCTCAGTGTTACTGAGCTCTGCTAAAGCCTGAGTAGACTGATAAATCAATGTGATGGTCAGTTATTAATCTCAGTGTTACTGAGCTCTGCTAAAGCCTGAGTAGACTGATAAATCAATGGGATGATCAGTTATTAATCTAGTTAATTTTTTTCATGTCACATATTAACAAGATAATTACATGAAGAAAACTGCCAACCAGTAACAGTGATGAACAGCAAGAATTAAATACAAATTACAGTTTTTCCCATGGATTTTAATATATATGTTTTCTAAATGTATTCTGAATACATACATACATACATACATACATACATCATCTGAACCGCTTATCCTTCTGGGTCGCGTTGGGGTGCTGGAGCCTATCCCAGCTGTCATTGGGCGGAAGGCAGGATGCACCCTGGACAGGTCGCCAGTCCATCGCAGGGCATTCTGAATACATTACTTTTTAAATATCGTAATGGAATACAGTACCAAATACATTTAGTACAGTGTTTTCAATATTTAGCCATCACTACTCCTTCAAAGTATCTTGCCCAACTGTAAATAGATGACTACAGAGTATTATTTATCAATTAATAACTTCTCTGTTCCCAAAACCTGGTGTCTCTTATTTGAATCTATGCTGAATTGATTTTTATTGAATAAAATAACAGCAATTATTAATATGACAAGTGATTCCAAACCTTTACCATTAATATATTCCTCTAAATAAAACTCCTTAGGATTGAAGACGTTACCTTTTTTTTCTAAACTGTCAAAGAAAATATGCTGAATTGCTTTAAAACATTTGTAAAAGCTCAGCATCTCCAAACTTTTACAAACTATGCTGTGTATTTTCTAAACACTCACTTTTTATTCAACACAGTGTCCAGAATGTGTAGACGGGTCAGGAGGCTGAAACTGGCTGTTAATCTCTGTACAGAGAGTAGGCTGAGGAAGGTCAGCACAGAGCAAGGCTAGAGAGAGAGAGAGAGAGATTTAGCCTCAGGCTCAGCCTGGAGAAAGGAAACTCAGCTCTAAATCAAAACTGAGCCCGTTCCGCTCAGATACAGCTCCTCTCTACACTTCATAAACACTAAAACTGACCACATTATGTGTGGAGTCCAGTGAGACCGAGTCTGCTGTACTGGGTGTGGAATCTTCTAAACAGGTTTATACACTAAGAGTCAAAAGTTTGGACCAACTTCTCATAATATAATTAATTAGTCATGCCCCAAATTCCACTAGCCTGGCTCTTAACATCTGGGCCCGTAATACAGAAACATCTTAACTCTGAAATCTGATGTGTTTAGTCTCCATGACGACTTCAGTACGGACTGAATTTCGGACAGTAGCTGTTACAGAATAACAGTTCCTAACTTCATAATCTCATCATGAACTCCAGATAAGGAAACAGCATCACACAAACATCCTAACTAGACTAAACCTCCTAAATCCTGTCCTAACTTTAGGATGAACCCCAACAGGGTCCTCACTTCTGTTTAAAGTCCGTTTCTATGGTTTTTAGGCAGCTGTGTCAGCAGCATAGTTCACTACCAGCATAATGAGCTCCATTTATTTCTACTGTAAAACGCTGCTTTCACTGTGAGATGATTTTCTTTTCTAACTCTGCGTTTTAAAGATCTCAGACGCTGCAGACTCGATCTCCACCGCCCCTCTGATTACCTTCGTGTGTTAATGTTGATGATGAAATATTACAGTGATGGTGGTGAATAATGAGGAGACGGAGCTGAACGTGTGTCTGTTTATTAGGAGGAATAACAGCGCGCTCGGCTAAAGCGTTTGGGAAATGGAGACTGAAACTGGGGAGCGGCGATGCTCTGATAAACAGCAGGGGCGCTCTCACAGTATTCACAACTCCACAACATCTGTTTGGCCTTTTTTACATCAGTAACGGCAGCTATATCTCACATTTTTAACATTATTTTTATGACGTGTTTACACTTCAGCTGTGTGTGTATGGTCAGTTGCTAGGAAACTGGAGATAAGATGCTGGAAGATCAGATAAAATTCCTAAATTAAGATCAGAGTTCTGGAATACAAATTTGTGAAAAATCTTATCTTGACCTGTCAGATCTAAAGAGAGAAGATTTCTATAATACGGCCTCTAGAGTTAAATCAATAATATAAGCTAAACGAACCAGCTGGCGAAATGTTATCAATAGTTTACAGGACAGTTTTTTTCTCTTTTCAAACTGCCACTAGCGCAACGTCACTGAACAGCTTAACACGCTTGGAGGAGAATGCTAATTGCTAATTCTATTATATCAGCTAACAGATGCCCACATTGGCTAGCATCATGCTAAGTGGTGGGGGGGAACGAGGGCCATCCTAGAGAGGCCATTTGTCTTGGACTCTCAGCCACAGATGGCTGTGGCATCACTGGAGATTGAACTACTGACAGTAGCATTGTTGCTACAGACGTTCACCTTATAGGCATTTTGATCTTCAGGTTTAAACTTAAATACTTGAAATTTGTTTCTAAAACAAATATAAACAGTGAAGTTGCTGCCTGTTTATGAATTTACATCCCAAAATAAAAAAAAATGAATGCCAAGAATGTTTAAAGCTGCATCAAGGCAACTTGGGCCTACTGAAGAATCTAAAATACTCTTAAAAATGGTCCTTCAAGGTTTCTTTAGTAATGGCAGTGGATCTGTGTAGAACCATTAACACTCAGAGAAACATTTCCATGCTTAAAGGCTTCTTTGCCTTGTGAAAAGTTTCTTCAGATTGATGGAGAATGTGTTGTGTATGGTTTTACATAGGGCCTTTTTGAAAAGGGTTGTATATAGCACCAAAAAGGGTTCTGTTACTGTTGTGATGTCAGGCTTGTAACAGTAGAAGAACCATTTTGGTGCTGTATAGAGCCACATGCAACACGTTCACCATCAATCTGAAGAAACTCTTCATCATGCAAAGAAGTTCTTTGAGTGTTTATGGTTTTAGTGTTCTAAAGAACCCTTGTAGAACCATCTTTTTAAAATTTAGATAATGGATTGGTCTCAATTTATTTGGACAGTCCACTACAGTCCCCTACAGATTATCTACAGATGTTCAAATTGTTAACAAACTATCTGTTGATTGTAAACAGCGGTGGGGTTAGGATTAGGATTTAGACCAGGATTAGGGCTAGGACCAGGGTGAGGGCTGGGTTTAGGTTTTGGGTTGAGGTTAGGTTTAGCGTTAGGATTAGAGCAGGTTTAGAGTTAAAGACAATTATGGTTAATTTTGTAGATATTTAGTTGAATGTAACTTGAAAGTAAATTAAGGCCCAGTCTCATCCCCTCACCCCTACCGCTTAACCCTTAGCCCTCCATTTTGTGTGTTCTCGTCTAGGGGTAGGGTGTCCCGATTCTTGTAGAGATAGAGGGGTAGGGTGAAGTGTTAGGGCTACATGACCCTCCAAATAGAGGTTTTTCAGAGACTCCAAACAGTGACTTTGGAGTGCCTCTAAAAATTTGAGTTAAAATTTGAGTTAATGCTCAGTTAAAAATTATGATAACCATCATATCATCTTAATTTGTTTCAATGTTTCAGTGTATTATGGTTGTTTTCTTCATAACAAGCATAAAAAATCGCTAATAATATGCTAATGTCTCAGTAGCTAGCTAGCTAACTTTCCCGTCCCACCTTAAATAGTCCAGCAGTTCTGACTCCTGAAGCACCAGAATATGACTGCTGCTCCATTTAAGGTGGAACAGGAAAATTCTAACCAGAATTCTAATCTAATCTAATCTAATCTGGTGAATATCTGACTTCAGCTTCATATCGCTGAAGAATTAGGGGTGTGTGATCATAAATAATTGCCCCCCTCTTTGAAGGCATATGATGCCCTAAATGTAACTAAAGCCCAGCAGTGAGGAGCTGAACTTTACCCTCCTCTGCTGTCACTGCAGACTGGCAGGGTCGCCTACAGAGCAGCGCTGGTAGCTGTTAATGAAGTGATGCTCTTTTTATTTGAGGGTCCCATTTCAGAGGGAAGACTTCAACCACTACCCTGTAACTCAGTTTCAGGGGGCAAGGAGACACTCGAAAACAAGGGGTAGGGGTAAAAATAAGAAATGGGACTGGGCCCAAGTATCTACAAAGCATCGAAAGTGTAGAAATTTGTTTAACAGTGTTTTGGTGACTGTGTAATTCCATATATGTTATTTAATAGTTTTGAGGACTCACTGTTATTCTAAAGCATGAAAAATAAGAAATAATTTAAGAAATAAGGAAAAACCCCTTCATAAGTCTGAGTGTTGAACTCTTGTCTGCTACTGTAGTTTACAGAATGACGCAGACGCTGTTAGAACTCAGTGACTCTGTGAGTGATATTGATTATATTGTTGGTGTTACAGTGTAAACTGAATGTCATTATGATGGAATATAAACCAGCAGACTCTAACTTACACCTCCCTCCATCTCATTTCTCTCTCTCTCTCTCTCTCTCTCTCTCTCTCTCTCTCTCTCAGGGTGTCTCTCCCGGAGGAGCCCCCCAGCGCCCCCCCTCAGAACGTCATCGCCAGTGGCCGGACCAACTCCTCCATCATGATCCAGTGGCAGCCTCCCCCAGAGAGCCAGCAGAACGGCGTTCTCCGAGGATACGTCATCCGGTCAGTCCCTGCAATGCCCCCTACTGGACTATGCTGCACTTTACACTAGGACCACCACTTATTCAGTGCAAAAGTCAGAGACCCCTTATTTCCAGTCAAAACAGCAATTAATGCAGTGTAATTCACTTTTACCCCACTGTTGCGAATACAAATCGGGCTTTGAGCCCCTCATCGACAGCTGTATATGTGCATTTGTTGACAAGCTGAAGGATACAGAACCTGCAGTGTGTGAAATCCCCCCTGGTATTCGGGGGTCCCATGTTGTCTGGCCGCTAACTCACTCACCATGGCGGCGCTGATGCCTCAATGGCAGTAAATGTTTGTTTTATCAGCTGTTCTTCTGTAACGTCTCTGTTCTAGTGCGGTTCTGCGCTCTTCCTCACATGAGCTGAGATCTTCCTCGTCTCCTCTTCTGTCTTCAGTGTGAGAAATGAGGAACAGTCACTCTTCACTCCAAACTCTTGGGAAACTGGGCGAGTTTTCAGATTTACAGATCTGCTGCAGCTCATTGTAAAGTTTTTCAGAGCATTCCAGGCAGAGTTACAGTTTCTGGACTATGAAGGACCAACTGGGTGAACCAGTCTGCTACAGCGCCACCCTGAGGCTTTTTCAACTCATATAGGCTACATTGTTTGCTAAGCGTTAACGTGGAGTATAAAATAAAATGTTGACAACATGAATCAGGCTATAATGCACATAATGTACACTACACGGTGTAATTTACTACAAGCTAGCTGAGGTTTTAAAGGTTGCAAACTTTCAAGGCAAGACAACTTTTGGCATCCTGAGTTACTCTTGTCTGGTGTCTCGCACTTCCACGCACTTAAAGCTTTCATCTTTGAGAGAGAGGAGAAAATCAAGCTGCTTCAGATCTGAAAACATCCACAGGTGTTTCTGTCCATCCTTCCACTGTGAGAAGACGACTCAGCGCTGTGGGTCTGAAAGGATGTGTAGCTGTTCAAGAAGAACCTCACTGAGAAAAGGAGACGGACACATCAAACAAAGAAGCTGAACGATGGACTGACCACCCCAGAGTCCAGACCTCAACACCACTGACTGTGTTTGATTACTTCAGAAAATGATCAACCAGCTTCTAAGACTGAACTTTGGAGGTGTGTCTGCAGATTCTTTGAGGAACTGAAAGTGAGTCTCCTGAAAAGAATGGAAGCTGTAATAAAAGTAAAGAGTGACTCACTGAACACTGAACACTCACACAGCTGAGAGTAGATTTAGTTGTTGGGTCAGTTTCTATTAAATATTTGTTTTCTGCTTTTTTCCTGCCACAAAAAAAAACTGTTTTATTAGCTGTTTTAGCTGGAAGGTCAATAAATGCAGGGTGGTCACTGACTTTTGCACAGCACTGTATACTAACTGGAATCAACCCTTTCAAGTCCAGAGTTATTGTTGTCGTTTTGCTCTGCTAATGAGGCTTACACACAGCAAAAACGTTCACCAAATTAAAATCATAATAAAATATCTCCTCTTCTACTTACAGACACTGATGTAGTGTGGATTGAAAATGTAGAATTTGCGCTTTCCACCCAGTTTCTCCACTCGTTTTAGTGAGCTATGAGTCAGAAACAGCTCATATTAAATTACAGCATAATTTTAGATGATTTTTACATGATTTTGTTATTAAGTTCGCCCCCTATTGGCCCGTCTTAGTCTCTACACTCTTAGTGCAGTGATTTCCTGCTAGGTTTTGTGGCCAGACTGTTCTGTTCCAGTTCCCAGCACACCTGAGTGACATCATCAGCACTGTGTCAGGTGTGTTACAAGTTAGGTAGAGCAAAAATGGCCTGGTCCTACTTCTGTAGCAGTTCCACAGTGTGCTCTGTTAAAGCAGCTGACATTAGTCATTCATTTTGTATAATTACTAAATAATTTCCTGCTTTCTGCGAGCAAAGAGCGCATTTTCTCTTCCTTCACATCCTCTTTTCCATCTTTCTTTTTCTGTCTTTTCTTAAAAAGCCCTCTACATTTGCATCAGTGCAGTTTTATCGTTCATTATCATTTTACAGTACAGCCAGATCACCAAAGCAGTGGCCTTCATTTTATTGTTCTTTCAGACACTTAGAGCTGAGACTGTATTCAGATTGCAGAATGAATCTCTCTCTCTCTCTCTCTCTCTCTCTCACTCTCTATCTCTCTCAGCTCTGAATCCCTCTCTCTCCCTGTAAATCAGAGCACTGTGGAAGTTTGGTGTCTGGGCCTCTGTTCAACGCTGACAGACTGCAGCCTGCTTTTGGCTCTGCAGACATAAATATTTATGCCAAACTTTAGGCCCCATATGGTGTACTCAATCTATCTCTGGTCACTGCAGAGAGAGAGAGAGGGAGAGAGAGAGAGAGAGAGAGGTTGAATGGCAGGTAGATGTAACACGGTGTGAAGTCTCCCCCTGTCGTTTAGAAATGGAATAGTATAACAGCACATTTACTCACAGTAATGTCCAGTCAGAGTGGACAAAGTAAACCTCCTAGAGTTCTGCACTTTACTGGGTTTACTTATAGACATTTCACAAAGAAGAGAAATAAAGACAACATCCTGAAGTCAAGCCATACTCCAACATTCTTCAACAAACACCCTCATTCTCCAAACATACTCCAACTTTCTTCAACAAACACCATAATTCTCCAACCATACTCCAACATTCTTCAACAAACACCATGATTCTCCAACCATACTCCAACATTCAACAAACACCAACATTCTCCAACCATACTCCAACTTTCTTCATCAAACACCAACATTCTGCAACATGCTCAAACATTCTTCATCAAACACCAACATTCTGCAACATGCTCAAACATTCTTCAACACCATCATTCTCCAACCGCACTCCAACATTCTTCATCCAACACCATCATTCTCTAACCATACTGCAACATTCTTCAACAAACACCATCATTCTCCATCAATACCCCAATATTCTTCAACACCATCATTTTCCAACCATATTCCAACATTCTTCATCAAACACCATAATTTTCCAACCATACTCCAACATTCTTCATCAAACACCATAATTGTCCAACCATACTCCAACATTCTTCATCAGACACCATCATTCTCCAAGCATACTCCAACATTCTTCATCAAACACCATCATTCTCTAATTGTATTCCAAAATTCTTCAGCAAACACCATAATTTTCCAACCATACTCCATCATTCATCAAACACCATCATTCTCCAACCATACTCCAACATTCTTCATCAGACACCATCATTCTCCAAGCATACTCCAACATTCTTCATCAGACACCATCATTCTCCAAGCATACTCCAACGTTCTTCATCAAACACCATCATTCTCCAACGTACTCCAACATTCTATATCAAACATCATCAGTCTTTCTATACACTCACATTCTCCACCAAACTCCATCCAAACACCAAAGCTCTGCTGTATTTTCATTACCTGAGACAGGTAGGCGCTGCAGGAGGAGGACTGCCCACTTTAACTGGTGATTTTTTTTTAAAGAGTAAATTTCATAAAAAATCTAATACTAACCTGCTATTTTTTTACCAAAACACTCTGCTACATGATTAACAGGCTAAAAGAATAGATTCTTTCAAAAGCCAAAATACCTGTACCCCATCACCCACCTGTTATAGTGACACAACTAGCAGCTTTCTCTAACACCTGACCAATACTGACCCCCGTCTTATACGTTCCAGCTATCGTCTAACTGGTCTGCCAGTGGACATCCAGTACAAAAACATCTCAAACCCAGACGTCACCAACCTGCTCCTGGAGGACCTCATCATCTGGACCAACTACGAGATCGAAGTGGCAGCGTATAACGGGGCTGGCCTGGGCGTCTACAGCCACAAGGTTACGGAGTGGACGCTGCAAGGAGGTGAGGGCTCCATCCAGTCCGTGGTGACCATCACCTATTAGGTGGAAAGAGTGCTGAGAATCCCTGCCTAAAGTAAAAAATCAAAAACCAAGTGTAGTCAGTCAGCCAAGATGGGGCAGTCATGGGCTGAAGGTTAAGGAACCAGTCTTGTGACCTGAAGGTCGCTGGTTTGATTCCCTGAGCCGACAGTATGTGACTGAAGTGCCCTTGAGCAAGGCACCTAACCCCCCATCTGCTCCCCCAGCGCTGCGGATAGGGCTGCCCACCGCTCTGGGCAAGTGTGCTCACTGCCCCCTAGTGTGTATGTGGTGTTTCACTGCACAGATGGGTTAAATGCAGAGGTGAATTTCCATGTTGTGGGATTAATAAAGGGTAACTTAACTTTAAGATATGTTTGGTGTCTGAAGTTTTGAAGCACTGAAGCTATGAGGCAAATGTAGCTAACAAGTAATGGAAGCTTATACCTGATCAAATGAGCCCCTCCATTGAAAAACCATATATATAAACCATTCCACCCTTTTGTTTGGATTATCTTAATTTTTTAAATTTTATTTACTATTTTATTTACAGATTTAGAATTTTGATAAAAGTTGTTGCCCAACAGCTTTTCTGTTTTTAAGTAAGTATAACAATAATGAAATATTTTTGTTTGGCTTTCGGAAACATCTCAGCTCAGAGTCAGCTCTGGCCGGTCAGGGATTTTCTGGTTGCTTCAAATTGCAGAAAGGTCTCTCTTCTGGTACTGCTGTATGTGAGTGCAGCTTTTGACTTGACCATTATATTTTACTGGAAAGTCTTGAAAACAGGGCGGCACGGTGGCGCAGTGGGTAGCGCTGTTGCCTCACAGCGAGAATGGCCTGGGTTCGATTCCCAGCCGGGCAACCGGGGTCCTTTCTGTGTGGAGTTTGCCTGTTCTCCCCGTGTCTGCGTGGGTTTCCTCCGGGTACTCCGGTTTCCTCCCACAGTCCAAAAACATGCAGTCAGGCTGATTGGACATGCTGAACTGCCCCTAGGTGTGAATGTGAATGTGTATGTCTGTCTGTCTGCCCTGCGATGGACTGGCGACCTGTCCAGGGTGTATCCTGCCTTCCGCCCAATGACAGCTGGGATAGGCTCCAGCACCCCACTGCGACCCAGAAGGATAAGCGGTTTAGATGATGTATGTATGTCTTGAAAACAAGATTGGTTTAGGCCAGGGATTGTCAGTTGGCAGACCAAGCAAAGTATTTAAGCAAATAAAAACCCAAGCACTGGAAAAAAATTCTGTAGCAAAGCCAGTCAATGTGGATAAAAAAATAGGTTGTAGTGAACCAGCACAGTTCCTGTAGCAGTGCTGTGTTCTTTATGTAAATTACTCATCAGAACAGAGACACAGTTTTGTAGATTTTCAATTTAATTTACTATATCTGGTCTGAGTAGTGAAACAACTTGGCTTGGCTTGTTAAAAAAAAAAAGGAAACCCGGCGATGAAATGAACGAACAGAGAACCATTTCAAGTTTAAAACTGATGTGTCTCACTATGTTCAGTGTGTGGTGCTGGTTAGACGTGTTAACGTGCAGCATCAGAGCCACTGCGCAACAAATTATTGAACGTGAACAAGCTGACAAAATTCTGTTCTAAGGACAAATATGAGACCTGGAAGATCCACCAGAGTGCTCATCAGTTTCCTGACAGCGCAAAAGCATAAAATGATCATTAAGAATTTTTATCTCATTCAATATTATTTAAATTTATTCCATTTTTTTACCGAATGGTCAGACAGACACTTTTCAAACAGAGCTTTTTTTTAAACAAAACTGATTTGATCAAAATACAACGGTTTATTAAAATACATGTATATATTTGATATTTATTTGTATTTTGTATTATAAGTTGCCTGGATAAATCATTAATGTTTATGCATTTTAAAGTAACCACCGTCGCCTTTTGCTCATGTTAGGCCTCTTTTCCTCTGCAAAGGTGAACGGTTGTGAGCACGGAGACGAACCATTCCAGTGTCTTTTCCACACGGACATGGTTTGACACGGAGAGGCTAAAAACTGGGCTTCAGCTTTTTTCAGCTCTCTTAGCGAATCGTGTTAAGGGCCACTGAACCATTCCATGAGATGATGTAGCTACGTTTATGTCAGTATTGGACCGTCACATCCTGCTGCATTGTTTCAAACCAAATAACAATCAAATAAGTTCAGTTCGCTCAAATGGACTCCAAACAAATGAAAGCAGTGCACAGTTTTAAACTCCCTTTCAATAAACATTAAAGCTTCAATCTAACACCAGTTTCTAGCTAACCAGGAGAGAGTAGCTGGTTAGCGTTAGCTTAGCTAGCATGCTGATCGCTCTGCTCACCACTGAACAGGTTCGATTCTGACTAACAAAAACTTTAATGACACAAGTTTAAATGATAAAGGCTCAAATCTGAGAGAGCAAAGTCAAGCGGCTGGCATTGGAAATTGGTTTTGGAGTGACAGACGGAATCAAACCTGTTCTGTGGTGGGAGCTCTGTGTGTGTAGCCATAAAGCTAGTAACCTGTTAGCTGTTAGACACTCATTTGTGTGGTTTTCTTCAGTATTTCTTGCTTATAATGTAGCAGCATAACCATAATCGGTCTCACAGCCCTGAGAAACATTTGGCTTGACAGTGGAAAAGAGTTCTTAGTTTATTTATCTGCAGCTTGGTAAGCAAGAAATTTGCTGTAAGTGGACCTTTGCAAATTTTAGTTGAATAGCCCTGATTTAGACTGACAAGTCATTGCCTGGTTTAGGTCTTACTAGACAGAATGCTTCCAGTTTGTCAGTGTTAATGGAAGAATGGAATGAGGTGTCCCACAAGGCACTATTTTAGGGCCCTTGCTGTTCTCCTTTTATTTAAAGCCCCTAAACACAACACTTGTGGGTGGTACTCAGTTATAAGTGTCAGCTTAGCCAGATTCGGTGATGTAGTTGCACATAATGGACAAAACATAAACGCCTGGTTGACCAGGAACTTGCTAAACCATTATAAAACTAAACTGTTGAAGTAGTGCTACAATATTTATGCTATTTAAGATGGTTTCTGCTGTTTACTTGAGTTTAAGAGGTGTGGCCACTGAGACCTTACAACCATATCAGTCAGTAAAGCACTGTTTAACTAAAACTGTCGGAGTGTAACATTAAAATATAAAATATAAATATGAAATTAGATTGGCCAAGTAAGGTGGAAGTTTGTAAATTAGGTTTTTTAATGAAGTTTTTGTGTAAGTGGGTTTAAGTGGGTTCACCCTTTTAGTGCTGACTCCTGCTTTTTAAAGGCAGTTTGTGTTTATATGAAGGTCAGATATAAAAAACAAAGGTACAGGTCACAGGTTCAGCTGGAGAAGCTTTTCCACTCTGTGGCTCAATTTAAGTGTTCATTTTCTCACCGTCCAGCCAGACAGAAACCAAACGCTGATGCTGTTGGGGTGGGGTGGGGGGGGGGTGCTCGGGGTGGGTATGGTGTATTTAATTGTCCTTCAGAGCCTCCTACTGATTCCCCATCTGCAGATATAACAGCCCCCACTGCCTAAAACCCCCTACTGATTAAATGCCCTGTTGACTAACTGCCCCTGCTGATTAATTACCCCCGCTAGCCATCAGCCCCCTGGTTCTGTCCTTCAGAGTGAACTGTAAGGACAAGGAACAGAAGAGTAAACATTTCCAAACCAAGACACAGAGAAAGAAGCTTGGGGTTTTATCGTTTATCCTGAAGAAAACCAGAAAATTAAAATATCAATGATAATTAGATGATTGGATTTAACAAGCGTGGACTTCTGGAAAGGACCTGATGCAGATAAATGCTTCTTAAATATCCACTTTCACTCTGTTTTCCTGCGATACAGTGAGTTTCAGTTATTTTTTAATATAAGTTTAAGTTCTTTAAATCTGCTAAGACAAATTGTGTAGTTGCTTCATAACTACTGTTGTAAAAAAATCCCATTCAACTTAATGAGACTCCGTAGAACACGACTCATTTTATATCGAAATATATTGCAATAATGAATTATTAAATCAGAAAATCTAAAATGATGATCCTAACATTGTAACTTTTATTAAACATACAAAGCAAATGTCATTAGGAATGAATAACATGCTCTAAATGTAGGTGTTGTGAGATAAACTGAGTCTGTTCTACAGTTTCTCATTAGGTTGAATGAATAACTCTCTCTCTCTCTCTCTCTCTCTCTCTCTCTCTCTCTCTCTCTCTTTCTCTCTCTCTCTCTCTCTCTCTCTCTCTCTCTCTCTCTCTCTCCCTCCCTCAGTTCCCACCGTTGCCCCAGGAAATGTTCAGGCTGAAGCTGTGAACTCCACCAGCATCCGCTTCACCTGGACTGCTCCCAACCCTCAGTTCATCAACGGCATCAACCAGGGATACAAGGTGAGTAACTGTCACATCTGTCCAGCATGGCAGTGAGCACCCTTCCACACCACAAACAGGTGCATGTGTGTGTTTAGAGGACATTACCTGCTAAATCTAATTGAAATTAAGTCTTGCTAAGTAAATATTTATGTATTAATCAATAGATTTTTTACTAATCGTAAAGTCAGTATTTACATATATGCGTTTGGTCGATGCTCCTATCCACAGCAACAGTTACCGTACAATTTTGGTTCATGTTTATAGCTCATAGTAAGTCATGCTGTCTCCTAAACCAGTGTTTCTCAGCCCTGGTCATGGAGGCCTGCTTTAACACGCCCACTTTAACTCAGTAATGGGTTGTGAATGAGCTGAATAGTTGGATCAGGTGTTTTGGGAGCAGGAGAACAGTACAAAGTGCCCTCCAGGACCAGGGTTGAGAAACACTGTCCTAACCACATTTACAAGCCAGACCTGGATGCAGTATGAGCAGGTTGAGAGACGTTTTGGGGAAAAGATTTGGGAGACTATTGACTTCTAGTGTTTGTCAGCAATGTTTGGACTCCAAAACATGTCTCAGCTGATCTACTGTATCTGGGTTAAGTGGACCATCAGATAAATTCGATTTTTTGCTAAAATATCTCTTTAATCCTGAAAATTTAATCCAAAAAATTGATTATGTTTGTGTTCCTGATTCTACTCTTTGGACTGGGGGAGGAGCCTTTTGTCATCCATTGCCAAAATTTATGAGTCATCTACAGATGTTTGTCCTCACTGGAAGGTCTGGCTTTGAGAGACAGCTGCTTTTCCACAGGGTTTAATCTCTGCTCGCTGCTGCCCCCTGGTGGATGCTGAGGGATGTCTTCAACACCACTGTCTTCTGTTCTGGGACTGTAACTGTGTGTGTGTGTGTATGTGTCCCTCAGCTGCTGGCATGGGAGCCGGGTCAGGAGGAGGAGGTTACCATGGTAACGGTCCGCCCGAATTTCCAGGACAGTGTTCACGTGGGCTACATCAGTGGGCTGAAGAAGTTCACCCAGTACTACACCTCAGTGCTGTGCTTCACTACACCAGGAGACGGACCACGCAGCCCCCCTAAGAGGATACATACACACGAAGACAGTGAGAACACACACACACACACACACACACACACACACACACACACACACACTCATTTATCTTACATTACTAGTGAGGACCTCCATTGATATTTATTGATTTTTGTTTTTACTGTAGCATAGTAATACTACACCTAAACCTAAACTTACTTTTAACCTCAGCATCCAAACCTAAACCTAACCTTAACCTCAGCATCCAAACCTAAACCTAAACTTAACCTCAGCATCCAAACCTAAACCTAACCTTAACCTCAGCATCCAAACCTAAACCTAACCTTAACCTCAGCATCCAAACCTAAACTTAACCTCAATATCCGAACCTAAACTTAACCTCAGTATCCAAACCTAAACCTAAACTTAATCTCAATATCCAAACCTAAACTTAAACTTAACTTCAATATCCAAACCTAAACCTAAGCTTAACCTCAGCATCCAACCTCAGTATCCAAACTTAAACCTAAACTTAACCTCAGTATCCAAACTTAAACCTAAACTTAACCTCAATATCCAAACCTAAACCTAAACTTAACCTCAGCATCCAACCTCAGTATCCAAACTTAAACCTAACCTTAACCTCAGCATCCAAACCTAAACCTAACCTCAACATCAGCATCTACACCTAAACCAAAATAAAACAGCAGAAAGGAACTAAGATGACATACAGCAGTCGCAGGCTGAGCTGAGGTGGTTAAAGATTAGAAGTTTAAAAGTAGTAAATTCCAGTTAAAAGCAGGTTTTTTTCTAGTCCAGTAAAACTCTCAGAGATCAGTCACTACAGCGAGTCTGATAAACGCTGATGTTTACAGAAAGCATAGATGTGATATAAGACCATTAATGTAAAGAGTCATTTCTGAGTATTTCTGTTGATCCGGTCATCAGGACAGCATGCTTAAATGATGTTGATTTAAAAAAAAAAGGCTTTTTTTTGGCAGTGACAATATGATTTCATAATTTGATACATATTTTTTTCTTTCTGGTTCCTTTTTTGTGTTCTGGCATAAAAAAAGGGCCACCTTTATTCTTTAGCAGATATAGAGTGACTGTATTTAGTTTGGTTTAGTTCAGTTTAATTCAGTGTTTATTTCAATTCACTTTTATTCAGTCCAATTCAGTTCAGTTCAGTTTAATTCAGTATTTTAATTCAGTATTTTAATTCAGTTTATTTTAATTCAGTTCAGTTTAGTTTAGTTCAGCTGATTCTGGTTCATGTTTTTGATTCACTGTTCTTGTAATGTTACAAAACTTAACATGTTTTTACTGATTCTCTGATTGTGAGCACAAACAACCTACCATAGAGGAGAGAGAGAGAGAGAGAGAGAGAGAGAGAGCGAGGGACAGAGAGAGAGAGGGACAGAGAGAGGCTGTCTGTCTGTCTGAATCAAGAGAAGGAAAACAGGAAAAGAGGAAGAACTAGCGAGTTAAAACTTTATTCATGCAAACTAAAGAACATCTATAGAAAAAAATTAATAAAACTACCAGAAAATAAAGAGAGAAAGTTTTGGAGCCTCTGGAGATTAATAAACAGGAGTCTCTCTCTCTCTCTCTCTCTCTCTCTCTCTCTCTCTCTCTCTCTCTCTCTCTCTCTCTCTCTCTCTCTGTAGCTCCTGGTGCTGTGGGTCATCTGAGTTTTACTGACATCCTGGACACGTCTCTGAAAGTCAGCTGGAGAGAACCGTACGAGAAGAACGGCGTTCTCACCGGTGAGTTTACTCTCCTCCTGTTTCCTCAGTTTAGATCTGGACATTAATAACAGTTATTAATGTGGATTAATTAATGAGGATGCAGCAGGAAATAAAATGAAAGACAAATGTCTGCTGTTCAGTGATGAGTGGACGCAGTAGAGTTTCTCTGAAGGGTTGGTTGGTGTGATCAGATTACCGTCGAATCTTCTGCTGCACCATAAAAGACGAAAATGTTTGGTGCACTGATGGAACTTTAAATGCGGCCTACTAAGAGAGAAGAATGGTTAGATTAGTCGATTAATTGAATAATGAGTCAGTAGAGATAATCATTGGTTGCAGCCAATATATTTACTGAAGTAAGCTGAGTTCAGATAGCAGAGCTGCCATTTTCTTTGTTCCCACTTCTAGTAATGGCTTTTAGGTCTTAATCTCTTATTTCCGATAATTTTGATGCACTTGAATGCAGCATGACTCCATCTGAAAGTGGACCGTCTCTGATCTTTTCTGGTCATTCAGGGTATCGAATCTCATGGGAGGAGTATAACCGCACAAACACACGGGTCACTCACTACCTACCCAACGTCACCTTGGAGTACAGAGTAACGGGACTGACTGCTCTGACCACGTATACCATCGAGGTGGCAGCAATGACCTCTAAAGGCCAGGGTCAGCTGAGTTCATCTACGATATCATCAGGGGTACCACCAGGTACACTCACACTCACACACACACTCACACACACACACACACACACAGACACACACACACGCTCCAGTGGTGGTTAAGAGGTTTCAACCCAGCAGACCTGCTACTGTAACAATCTGAGATTGATGCAGATGAGATTGATGCAGATGTAGATGATGGGGGGCATCATGGAGGGCAACAACAACTTGATTCAGTCTGTAGCTGCGGATGCTCACATAGGCGGTCTAATCACATTTCACAGGACACAAAATGTGGTGTTAAAGACCCAGGAAACCTAAATCTGCGTTTTCTTTTTAATCAGGTTAATCTTGTTCTTGCAGATAAGCAGTAAACATGTACAACGTTCACCCTTTGAATAATGTTCCAATGACCAATAAATGACCGATATATTTCACCATATTTCTCACCTCTCAATGAAACTGGGCAGTCCTAATCTTGGGTGACGCTTACGTAGGCATTCCCCTGACCAATCACAAGGCTGCGTCTCTTGTATGTGTAATTTGATTCAGTTCATACAGGATAAAAAATCTGTGTGATTTCCCAAAAGTTCCACAAATAACCCAGATCGAAACATCATCAAACAGACGTTTAGGTCAGCATTTTGCGACAGAATTTTCCCGTTCCACCTTAAATGGAGCAGCAGTTGCATTCTGGCGCTTCAAGCATCAGAACTGCTGGACTATTTAAGGTGGAATGGGAAATTTAGCCAGCTAGCTACCGAGACATTAGCATGCTATTAGCGATTTTTTATGCTCGTTATAAAAAAAACGACCATAATACACTGAAACGACATTAAACTAAGACAATACGATGGTTATCATCATTTTTTAACGAAGAAAATTCTTACGTTTGTGGGTTTCTTTGGTCTCTTGTTCAGCCGTCTTACCGGTTTTGTTTTTTTCTCATATCACTGTTTGGAGTCTCTGAAAAACCTCTAGCCCTAGCCCTAACACTTCGCCCTACCCCTTTATCTCAACAAAAATTGGGACACCCTTCCCAAGAGGGGGGTGAGATGGGCCTTTATGTCTCATTTCAGTGTTGGGTGACGCCATCATGGATCTTGTCAGTAATCACTCAAATTACAGCACATCCTCAAATAATACTAATTCGGCTCCAACAGGGCTTTAAAGAGATTATCAGTGTTTTATCCAGTGCTGTGGTGAGCAGTGCATTCGTGACAGGTCAGTACTGGGAAGGGTTAATGCCTCCCTCGGGGGTCTGTCTGTGCACAAGCAACATCACTAACATCCTGTTATTTTGTATTTTGTAATAAATATAATGATCAACTGTAGCAAAATCAATAGACACATCTGTTCTTGTTTGTTTACCTCTTTTTAGTTATTGTTAGTATTTTACGCAGCTCTAATATCAGGGTTGCTCATAAAAGGACTTTACTGCAGTACATCTTATGGCCTCCAGATGGCACTGCAGCACTCCACAAGTTTCTCACCTTCACTAGAGAGAGCAGTTCTCTCTTTAACTCTCTCACTCAGAGAAACTGATCAGCGTTCAGCTCTCATAACAGACGTCAGAACCTCCAAACAATCAGTGGTTTCTGTGACAATCTTAAAAAGATGGTTCTTAAAGGGTTCTTTTGTAAAGATAATGGTTCTATAAAGAACCATTAACACTCAAAGAATGCTTTGTATGTTTAAAGGGTTCTTTGCATCAAAGATTTTGCATGGAGGATGTGCTGTGGATGATTCTATATGGAATCTTTTTGAAAAGGATTCTATATAGCACCAAAAAGGGTTCTTCTATTGTTACAAGCTTGACATTGCACCAATAGCAGAACGCTTTTTGGTGCTATATAGAACCCTTTTAAAAAAAATCATCTACAGCACATCCTCCATCAGTCTGAAGAACCTTTTTACCATGCAAAGAACCATTTAATTATGCAAATGTTTGAGTGTTCATGGTTCTGTAGAGAACCACTGTCTTTAGCCATCTTTTTAAGAGTGTAGAATTAAGTCAGTAACTGATATAATAAGAATATAATAAGTTAAATACAAAGGGAAACAATAAACACTAATATGCTTCTCATAAATGTCAGTAAATTAAAAAGAAAAACAAAGATACAGTAAAATGTAACAAAATTAGTAAAGTAATTATAATTATAATGAGTGGTGTCACATTTCATTTTAATGTTCAGTAGAACAGTGTTAGTAAAATGACTATAGCTACCATAACTATAGCATTATGTATAAATCATAATCGTGTTCTGTTTGCTTCTCTGTAGAGCTCCCCGGACCCCCGACTAATTTAGCGATCTCCAACATCGGCCCCCGCTCCGTCACGCTGCAGTTTAAACCCGGATACGACGGAAAAACCTCCATATCACGCTGGCAGGTGGAGGCACAGGTCAGTCTCACTCAGACTACATTATTTAAAATTTTACTACACTCTCAGAAATAAAGGTACTAAACTGTCACTGGGTCAGTTCCCCTGTGGTCACTGGGGTGGAACCCTCAAGGGTCCATCTCAGTACCTTTAGTCAGGGAACATAACTGTACCATAATCCACTGAAATGATATGTTCTAAGCTGTACTGACTCCACACACCCCGTCTCGTCTCCAGGCTTTTATTTTACTGTTCTGTTTTAAAACATTCGGTTATGAAAAGGTACAAATACGAACTTTTCACCTGGAAAAACTTATTTAAGGTTCACAATCAGACCTTAAAACCACTGTTGTACCTTTGAGGGAACATTTACATTGTTTGCACCTTGATGAACGAAAAATGTACCTGCACAGCACCTTTATTTCTAACAGTGTATGTTTTCTTAAAAATATGGTTCTTTAGTAAAGAACATGGTTCTATATAGAACCATGACCACTCAAAGAACACTGTCTATATTGCATGGTGAATGGTTCTTCAGATTGGCAGAAAAAGTGTTGTATATGGTTCCACATACCACTAAAAATGGTTCTTCTGTTGTTACAAGATTGACATGGTCACAATAGAAGAACCCTTTTTGGTGCTATATAGAACCCTTTTCAAAAAGGTTCTGTATGGAACCATATACAGCACATTCTCCTTCAATGTGAAGAATCATTTCAACATGCAAAGAACCTTTTAGGCATGCAAAGTGTTCTTTGAGTGTTCGTGGTTCTATATAGAACTGTTTTCTTTACTAAGGAGAACTTGAAGAACCATCTTTTTTAAGAGTGTTGGCTACGTTGCATTTTACAGCTTACCGTAAACGCGAGAGGAGCAAAAAAATTAGCCAACAAAAATTAGACGTGAAGGTGGAAGAAACAGCCAACAGGAAAAATGTCCTTCTTGGAAAACACGATAATTGAGAGAAGTGTGAGGCTGTTGGAAGGTTAAGAACACATCTAAGAACATAAAGTTTTTAAAAGTACCACTTATTCTTAAAATTTTTACCCAATTTTCTCCCCAATTTAGTCGTCTCCAATTCCACCCACTAGTTAGGACTCCCCCAGTCACATGATACCATCAGCGCTAGGAGGGCGAAGGCTAACACAGGCTTCCTCCGAGACCTGTGAAGCGCCACCGCTTCTTTACGAACTGCCGCTCACGCAACGTCATTGGACAGCTGAACACACTCGGAGGAGAACACTAACCACCAGATCTGTTACGCCAGCTAACGGACGCCTGCGCTGACTAGCATCGCGCTGAGTGATGGGGGGAGCGAGAGAGAGCGAGGCCAATTGTGCTCTCTAGGACTCCTGGCCACGGATGGCTGTAGCATCACCAGAGATCGAACTCACAATCTCCTGATGACTCCTGATGCCAATGCCTAGACTGTTGTGCCACTCAGGAGCCCTTAAAATCATTCTTAAAAAAGGTTCTATATAGCGTTTAGAAAAGAATAAGGGAATCCTTAAAAAATTATCTAAAGAATAACATTTTTTCGTAACTTTTTTCTTAAGAATGAAATTCAGAAAAAACACACATTTAAGAAGAATTTCTTCTTTAAGACACTTTCGTGAATCCGGCCCCTGATTTCTACCCTGTCAGATCAGAGTCATATACCTGGTTGGTGTTGCTGCAGTGATCTATTGAGCCTGGACCTGGTAGCGTTAATGGTGACGTTGTGTGAGAAGGAAATTCCACAGACGATGTCCTGGCAGTTGTCAGTGATGCTCTGAGAGATAAACATTTTGAGAATCTTCCTGTTTTACAAGAAATGAGACGGTTCCTGGTGTTGACTCGCTCAACTGGTGGTGAAGCTCAGTCTGATAACAGATCCTGCTGGAGCTTTCGTTTCTCTCTCTCCAACTCCGGCTCAAAGCGTTCCTCTTCTCCAAGTACCCTCACTCCTCTTCCCTCTGCTGGTGGTCCACCGTACTTCTTCTCTGACTTATTATGTGTACTTGATTTTGTCCCTTGGTTTCCTGGCAGGGGCACCTGTAGTCTGCTGGTTCTGGAGCACACTCTAAATTAACATGGTGAATAAAGCAGAAAAGTGAACTGGCTGAGGGTCCCTGAGCGCTGAATTGGGATCCGCTTTATTAGGATATGAAACATAATGCTGATCCCAGATCAGCCCTGTTACTGCAGTGAGACTGATACATGTGACCACTGATCCTGTATTCTGTTCTCAGATCAGTGTAGTGGGAGACAATGAGGACTGGGTGATGGTTCACCAGCTGGCTAATGAACCTGATGCCCGCTCTCTGGAAGTACCAGCTCTAAACCCATACACCTTCTACAGGTACCACACCTTTACTACAGCCCCTATACCATTTACAGGTACCACACCTTTACTACAGCCCCTACACCATTTACAGGTACCACACCTTTACTACAGCCCCTACACCATTTACAGGTACCACACCTTTACTACAGCCCCTACATCATCTACAGGCACCACACCTTTACTACAGCCCCTATACCATCTACAGGTACACCACCATTACTACAACCCCTGCACCATCTACAGGTACCACACCTTTACTACAGCCCCTATACCATTTACAGGTACCACACCTTTACTACAGCCCCTACACCATTTACAGGTACCACACCTTTACTACAGCCCCTACATCATCTACAGGCACCACACCTTTACTACAGCCCCTACACCATCTACAGGTACACCACCATTACTACAACCCCTGCACCATCTACAGGTACCACACCTTTACTACAGCCCCTACACCATCTACAGGTACACCACCATTACTACAGCCCCTACACCATCTACAGGTACACCACCTTTACTACAACCCCTGCACCATCTACAGGTACCACACCTTTACTATAGCCCCTACGCCATCTACAGGCACCACACCTTTACTACAACCCCTACCCCCTCTACAGGTACACCACCATTACTACAACCCCTGCACCATCTATAGGTACCACACGTTTACTACAGCCCCTACACCATCTACAGGTACACCACCATTACTCCAACCCCTGCACCATTTACAGGTACCACACCTTTACTACAACCCCTGCACCATCTATAGGTACCACACCTTTACTACAGCCCCTACATCATCTACAGGTACCACACCTTTACTACAACCCCTGCACCATCTACAGGTACCACACATTTACTACAGCCCCTACACCATCTACAGGTACCACACCTTTACCACAACCCCTACACCATCTACAGGTACACCACTTTTACTACAACCCATGCACCATCTACAGGTGCCACACCTTTACTACAGCCCCTACATCATCTACAGGTACCACACTTTTACTACAACCCCTACCCCCTCTACAGGTACACCACCATTACTACAACCCCTGCACCATCTACAGGTACCACACCTTTACTGCAGCCCCTACACCATCTACAGGTACACCACCATTACTACAACCTCTACACCATCTACAGGTACACCACCTTTACTACAACCCCTGCACCATCTACAGGTGCCACACCTTTAGTACAACCCCTGCATCATCTACAGCTACTTCTGTCCACCTGCTCATTAGTGGTCCGCCTATTATAAACAGAGATGCACAAAAAGTTTAATTTGAGTCTTCTCCTGCTGGTTAATGACTGCAATGTCACTTTCAGGTTTCGTATGCGCCAGGTGAACATTGTGGGCACCAGCCCTCCTAGCCAACCATCTAGAAAGATCCAAACCCTGCAGGCCCCACCTGACATGGCACCAGTCAATGTGACACTGCGGACAGCCAGTGAGACCAGCCTGTGGCTCCGATGGGTGGTATGGCTTACCATCTTGATATTTTATTATTATGTGCCTGTGTGTTCTCAGTTTAAGTCTGTATAAAATACAAAAAACAAAGGAGCTTATTTTGGCATATTATACCTACTCACCCCTCTTACTGTGTATCTCCCGGTGTGTGTCCAGCCCCTGCCGGAGTGGGAGTATAATGGTAATCCAGAGTCAGTTGGCTACAGGGTTCAGTACAGCCGGACCAGCCCCCAGGCCAAAGCTCTAATCCACCTGATCCCTGATCGGCTGGAACGGGAGTTCACAATAGAGGACTTAGAGGAATGGACCGAGTATGAGGTTAAAGTTCAGGCTGTAAATGGCATCGGAGCCGGACCGTGGAGCCAGCCTGTGCGAGGACGCACCAGGGAGTCGGGTAAAATTTGATTTATTTGCTTTTTAACTTTTCATTCGGTCTCTGTGTCAGGTCCTTATATTTGGTTAGTATCAGCTGAACAAAGAGTGTGTGTTATCACAGTGGGGTAACAGGGGTAGGAGTTGGATACAGGAAGTACCTATTGGTAAGAGGTGGGTAACAGGAGTAACTATGGGAAGGAGTTGGTAACAGGGCTTCTTAGGGGTAGGAGTGGGGTAAGAGTTGGATAACACGCAGGAGGTGGGTAACTGGAGTACCTATAGTTTGGAGATGGGTAACCTATGGGTAGTAGATGGGGAACTGGAGTACCTATGGGTAAGAAATGGGTTACTAGAGTACAAATGGGTAATAGATGGGTACTTGGAGTACCTATGGGTAGTAGATGGGGAACTGAAGAACATATGGTTAAGAGAGGGGTAACTGGAGTATCTATGGGTAGTAGATGGGTACTTGGAGTACCTATGGGTAAGAGATGGGTAACTGGAGTACCTATGGGTAGTATATGGATTACCCTAACCCTAACCCTATGGGTAGAAGATGGGGAGCTGGAATACCTATGGGTGGGAGTGGAGTAATGGGGTAGAAGCAGGCTAAGAGTTGGGCAACATGCATAGGAGAGAGATTACAGGGTTAGGAGTGGCGTAACAGGGGTAGTAGTGAAGAAACTGGATATGAGTAGAGTAACCAGAGTACCAATGGGTAGGAGTTGGCTACCAGGTGTGACTAAGAGTAGGAGTTGGGTAACGGGTGTATCTATGGGTAGGAGTAGAGTAACCGGAATTCCTAGGGGTAGAAGTGGGATAATGGGGTTGAAAACAGGGTAAGAGTTGGGTAACATGCGTAGTAGTGGGGAAACCCACGAGCTATGGGTAGAAGTGGGGAAACAGGTGTTGGAGTGAGGTAACAGGGTAAAAGTGGTGTAATAGGCATTGGTGTGAGCTCACAGAGTACGACAGCAGTGGAGTAACAGGGAGGTAACCTAGGGCGGAGGGGGGTAACAAGGGTACATGGTGTAACATGGGAAGGTGGGGTAATAGGCATTGGAATAAGATAACATGTAGGGATAAGGTAAGAGTAGAATTACAGGTATGAGTCAGGTAATGGGTTAGTAGTCAATTAACAGGTAGGAATGGGGTGACCTGGGTTTGAGTTGAATAACAGGGGTAGAAGAGAGGTAAGAGTGGGTAACATGGGGAGGACTGGGGTGACAGGTAGGAATGGGGTGACTTGGATAGGAGAGTGGTAACATAGTAAAAAGGAAGCAAAAGTGGGTTACTGGGGTGGGAGTGAAGTAACCATGAGATAATGGGGGTGGTGTGGGGCAACGAGTAGGACCGCAGTAACAGTGGGGTGATGGGTAAAAGCAAAGTAGGACAGGGCAGGGTAGCGGGCAGACAGAGGAGTAACAGGAGTGGAGTGCGAGTCTGTGACAGGGTCAGGAGTGGGGTATTTAATGAAAAGTTATTGTAATATTTACAGGCTTGTTTTGCAAAAAGAAACATCTTTTACATTTTTTTAATTTAAAAATTTTAAGTCCGGACTCAAACCTGTCATTACAGAAGGTCTCAGTATTCATTTAATTATGTTTGGAGAATTATGTAAATGGAATATATATAAATATATATGTGTTATATAATGTGTATATATAGTGTTAAATAATGCGTGTATCTTTAGCTCATATCCTGTCTGTGTGTCTGTGGTACGTCCTGTGTTTAATGAGTTTGGAGAACTTCAGTGGAGTTTAGTGGGGAGTAAAATCTTTTATTCTCTCTCATCGCTCTCTCCATACGGATTCTGTCTAACGTTCCAGATTTCTGGAGAGACGTCATTAGGAACGGACCAGTGTGTGTGTGTGTGTGTGTGTGTGTGTGTGTGAGGAAATTAAGAACACATGGAGTGTGTGTAGAGAACTCCAGCATTTTTCATTTAGCCGAGCAAATCCCACACACACATTAAAGCCTCTCTCTCTCTCTCTCTCTCTCTCTCTCTCTCTCTCTCTCTCTCTCTCTCTCCCCCTCTCTCCCCCCTTCAGTTCCCTCTTGTGGACCCACTAATGTCTCAGCCTTTGCTACGACCTCCAGCAGTATCCTGGTGCGCTGGTTTGAGGTTCCGGAGCCAGACAGAAATGGCCTCATCCTCGGCTATAAGGTCAGCCATGCTGGAGAAAGTGTGTTATGATATCACAGAAATGGAAAATAAAGGCTTATGAGAAACGTAATAAAGATATTCATGAATTGTATTAATAACATATTGATACAGCGCATTTTATTCAAGCAGAATTTCATAATGAAAAAAAAACAGTGATCTTAAAATGGAGTGGCTGAGTGTGTTAGCAGAGTTAGTAAACAAACATGCAAATAAACACAAAATTGATAAATGTACAGTAGGGGTGCAACGATTATTCGACTTAGTCGACTAAAATCGACGACCAAATTAGTTGGCAACTAATTTAGTAGTCGATTAGTTGGTGACGTCATTACGCGTCTTTCTCGTGCTCACTAGAAACGTTACCGCTTACTGGAGACTTAACAACAGCGCGATGGCAGCCTCAAGAACAAAATGGTAAAAAGTGTAGAGCATTTCACGCTAAACTCCGAAAAAAGCAGTCAGTTGTGCTGTTTGAAAAGCTGACCTTAGCTGGAATGGGAGCCCATCCTCCATGTTGGAGCATCTGAAGAGGAAACTCGTTGGCGCAGTGGGTGAAGAAGATACAGTTCGGTAAGATACGCCGCGTCCCAAACCGCATACTAGCTCACTAAATAGTGTGTAAAAATAGCACATATATACAGAGGTGTGTGGTTTGGGACGCAGCGATAGTTGTGCTAGTGAGCTACCTAGATAATGTTCATGTTAAATTCCGTCCTACTTCATGTTCTGAGCTGAACTGTAACGTTTTCTATTCGGACATGCTGTTCTCTGGTATCGTTAATGGAGTTGGAACAGAGAGGCAAGTAACTGTTATTCACAGCGACCCTGTTCACGTTCCAGATAACACAGGGCAGCTGGACGAAGGGTAACCGCTGAAATGAAGCGTTTACACAAAATCGCTCAAATTTAACTGTTCATAGAGAGGTTTGCCACAAACATTCGCCACTTTCACGTCCGACTCTCACAGGAACATGGAGAGTTGCTGACTTTACTCCATTTCAATAAAGACTTGTGATTGCAGAATTTAGTTGCAACAAAGTGTAGACAGACAGCAGAACGCACAGATCACAGACTGCACTGTTTAAGGTAAATATTTAAATTTAGATGTATTTTTTATTTACTTGATTAAAGGAAAATTTTTGTTATATTTTATTGCTGTTACTTTGCACATCCTTGGTTATAAATTTTGACAGGAAAAATATATTGGAGTTTTATTTATTTATCTTTTGTATTAGCAGGAAAGTTCATTAAAACAGTGAATTCTTCAATATTATTCATCTTTATTGTCTTCATTGTTAGTTAGCAAATGCATAAAACAACTTCAAGCTAAACCTAAAAGCTAATAGCTACATAAAAATTATTTGGAAATGTAGTGATTCATAATCCGAATAATTGATTATTTGTTTCAGTAATCGATAGATTATTCGACTATGAAATTAGTCGTTTGTTGCAGCCCTAATGTACAGCGCAGTGTTTCATCTATGTAGATTTTTTTATAAAGCTGATTTGATCATGATCAGATGGAATATTTTGTCTTTGGATTTAGACACATATCAGATAAGCCAAATCGTTTCTCTCTCTGTGTATCTCTCTCTCTCTCTCTCTCTCTCTCTCTCTCTGTCAGGTGGTGTATAAGGAGAAGGATTCAGACTCTTCTCTACAGTTTTGGACAGTGGAGGGAAACTCCACCCACAGCGTTCAGCTGACCGGTTTGGGGAAGTACGTTCTGTATGAGATCCAGGTTCTGGCCTTCACGCGCATTGGAGATGGGCGGCCCAGCTCCCCTCCCATCCTCGAGCGCACCCTCGACGATGGTAGGCACAGCAACCGTGCCAGCATCACCAACATCATGCCTGTACAGCAAACCCCTGATATATTATAACACTGTACTGCAGTAGGTTTCAGTACAGTAATCAGCATAGGGAGGGTTTTTGGTCTTAATATTTTTGTACTGCACTGCACTACTTTAAAATACTTTACTAAAATACTTTGATACATTTCACTGCAATGCTTTACAATAAGTTACTGAAATGCTTTGATACACTGCAGTACTTTACAATGCTTTACTAAAATACTGTGATACACTTCACTGCAATGCTTTACAATAAGTTACTGAAATACTTTGATACACTCCACTGCAATGCTTTACTATACTTTACTGAAATACTCAGCTGCACTCCACTGCAATGCTTTACTATACTTTACTGAAATACTCGGCTACACTCCACTGCAATGCTTTACTATACTTTACTGAAATACTCGGCTGCACTCCACTGCAATGCTTTACTATACTTTACTGAAATACTCGGCTGCACTCCACTGCAATGCTTTACTATACTTTACTGAAATACTCGGCTGCACTCCGCTGCAATGCTTTATAATACTTTATAGTACTTCCCAATACTTTGTGATATTTTAAAATGCTGTGCTACTGTATTTTACTGCAATACTGTCTCCCTGTTCCACCAGTAGCAGTTTATAATACTGCAGTGCAATACCTTACATCACTTTACTGCAGTATTTTACAATATTGCACTGCAATACTTTACACTAATGTATTGCAGTACTTTACAATACCTTACTGTAATACTTTGCAGTTTATTACTGCAGTACTTCATTTTTCGCTGTTATACTTTACAACACTTAGCCGTAATCCTCCATGATACTTTGCTTCAGTACAATATTGTTCTGAAATATGTCACTGTTCTTTACTTTACTAAAGTGCTGTACTGCAGTTTTAAGAATGCAAACACACTGATCTCTCTGTATGTCAGTTTTCCATTATAAGGGGTTTGGGAAAATACCCAGATGGAACTTTGTAATCATTAAATATGCAGAAGAACAGCCTGAAACTCTGTATGTTTTTCTGTCTGCCTCTCGCAGTGCCTGGGCCTCCTGTTGGCATTCTGTTCCCGGAGGTCCGAACCACCTCTGTTAGACTCATCTGGCAATCTCCATCTCAGCCCAACGGCATCATTCTCGGTGAGTGTGTGTGCGTGGGAGAGTGAGAGAGTGAGAGAGCGAGAGAGGTTACATGTTTGTGCAGTGCTTTACATTTACTAAAGAAGCAACTGGTTCGGAATATTTGAATCCTAAGTGATGCCACCTCAGTTACTCACATAAATGTGCGGAGAAAACACTAATTTTTGTGTAGCTATTAATGCTCATCAATATGAAGATGATTTTGAGGTGTATACATTTATACAACAGTAGCCAAATTTACATGCAGCCTGATAATCTGTTAAAAATCCAAGTATTCCTAATAGCTCATTCGGAATAGAACGTGTCCATGTATTAGTAAGAACATGGGCATTCCCAAATTCCATCGGCCACGGGGTGGTCGAGATGATCCCTGGCCTTAGCTGTAGTGGAGGCCCCAGGTTAAGGGGATACTTAGCTTATGTTGTGGTCCCCACAAGATCCACGCTACTAGTAACTTGCAACCCGAGCAGGTTTTCTGTTTATAGAGCTGAGTCTGCCAGTCTAACACTTTCATTTGCCGCTTTGGAGTCTTGAGTTCTTTTCCCAGCAGCTGGAGCTCCCATCCTCCTCGGCCACATTTCACACTTTTTGTGAAAAGCAAACGGAAAACAGTCAAATAAATAAATAAATAAACTAAGAACGCCTGAAATAAAGTAAAACTAATGGAAAGAGATAAATTGCAGAAGTAAAACTAAAACAGGACCAAAAAACAATAATAAATTCAGTTGGGCTGCTAAACAGCGTGGTGGCGCGAGGTGATTAGCACAATATTTAAGACTCATTATTGTGGTACGTCATAGGTGATTTTGATTATTTTGTTTCTTTCTGTTCTACTTAGTGACGGTTGGTTTCTTTTCTTTTAGTATTAGCAGGTGGGTCATTCTACAGAAACGTCCACTTTTCTGTCTCTTCATAGGTGTCACCGGAGTTACCGATCCTCACTGGTGTTACACATAATAAAGGGAACACCAGAGACATTTTTAATGAACAATGCATTTTACAGAATGACTTCTACAGAGCATCAAACCACATGTTGTCAATCATGGAATATCCACTAAAATATGTAATTTAATCCATTTGTATTCTATTTTTTCGCAACTACCTAAGAATAAAGTCGGTCACACCAGTGACTTCAGCTAAAAGCTTCATATGAAATCATGAGCTAAATGCGAAAATCTCTGATAACGGAAAGACACAGTGGACTCACCATGTGCTTTTCTTCACAGATCCTCAGAAAACAGGTAAAAGGAAGTCAAGTAATGTCATCAGTGTGACTTTTATTTCAAAATAAGAGATTTTTTTTTAGCAGTAGCACCAGTGACACGACTCCTGAGGGCCACAACTTTCATTATATATTTTATAATATTTATTTGACATTTGTTTTCTTTATGTCATTTAATTTATATATTCCATAGTTATGTATAGATTATTGCAGTAAAATTGCAAAAACACGTTTTTTCGTCAAAATTCTACATAATTGATTTAAAAACCAGTATTGCTAAATTGAGGCTCAAGAAGGTGTAATTGTTAGAATAATGTATTGTTTTATTTAAAAATATAAATAAATTGTAATCCTAACATGTTTTTGAAGTGTAATATATCTGTAAACGCTAGGGACACAGAAATGGACATTTCTGTAGAATGACCCAGGTTTTGGGTAGCTGGGATAAAGTGCAGAAGTTATACTGCTCACACATTTACTTGCCGAAACATGGCAGTTTAATGTCTCTAGTCACGTTCACATGCAACCTAATAATCCGTTATTAATCAGACAAATGGCTCAACCGGAATAGGATAGTCTAATTGGCATTCCAAATGCAATTTCCATCCGATTGAACGAGGTGGGTAATCCTGTAAATAATCCGCTAAGTAGAAGTAAAGGTGTAAACGCCTGTATCCGATTACATTCCCAATCGGAAAGTTTATGTTCGTTCTGCGTGTGTGCTTTTGCGTCATAACGGACATTTAAGATGTTCAATATGGCGGGAGCAGAAACTGGTCTGCAGAGGAGATGAAGTTTATGCTTTGATCTTTAAAAGACTTAAAAATAGTCATCTGATGGTCTCAGGATGTTGCGGGACATGACGTTTTCCTCTCGCCTCTTCTTTGTTAAGTACTTGTTGAGCACATTTTCCTGATTCTGCGGTAATTTTAAAAACACAAGCACTGCTCACTGCTGCTCGTCTCACTCTGCCTGGACTCACATGATGCTGGTTGTAGTTTTGGATCAGATTACTTGTAGTGAGCATGTAAACGGAGATTTTTATCAGATTGTTGAGTAGAGTGAGATATAAACGCCTCAGTCTTAATCTATAATCAGAATCTTTGCATGTAAACACAGCCAGTTAGTCCTGCTCACACAATCTGATTGGTTGGAAAGTGTTCTGCCTGTGTTTTTATGATTAATAACAGCAAGTTCATGTTATTGAACCTGTTTTATTCCACTGACCGCTGCTTACTAAGTAACAGCAATGTTCTCTTTGGTCTAAGCTGCTGGAACTACTTTTTGGCAACGGAAACTGCAAACACTAAAAACATAGGTTTAAAACAATGTTTAGGGCTTCTGTGCTTAATTTTTTCTTTACATTCTACTTTAAAATCTACTGTGACTGACGACGCATATGATATTTACCATAACACAGTGCAGTTGGCTCAGTGAATTCCCATCGTATGAGCACAAGTCCTTACAGTCCTTATGAGAACTTCAATCTTCTATACACTTCATGTTATTGATAATATGTCTGTTAGTAATGAAAAACTGTAAACTCTATTGTTTCTGATCTGTTCTCTCTCCAGCCTATCAGATCACGTATCGGCTGAACTCCACCAACAGCAACACAGCAACGGTGGACGTGTTGAACCCGAGCGCCCGGCAGTACACGGTTACCGGGCTGAAACCGGAATCCGTCTACGTGTTCCGCATCACAGCTCAGACGCGCAAAGGCTGGGGGGAGGCGGCCGAAGCCCTGGTGGTGACCACAGAGAAGAGAGGTAACCCGCGGCAACAGCATCCACTTTATTAGAAACACACACCTTGTGCTTCCACTTACTGGCCACTTTATTAGAAACACCCAACTTGTGCTTCCACTTACTGGCCACTTTATTAGAAACACCCATCTTGTGCTTCCGCTCACTGGCCACTTTATTAGAAACACCCATCTTGTGCTTCCGCTCACTGGCCACTTTATTAGAAACACCCACCTTGTGCGTCCACTAACTGGCCACTTTATTAGGAACACCCACCTTGTGCTTCCACTCACTGGCCACTTTATTAGAAACACCAACCTTGTGCTTCCACACACTGGCCACTTTATTAGAAACACCAACCTTGTGCTTCCACTCTCTTGCCATTTCATTAGAAACACCCACCTTGTGCTTCCTCTCACTGGCCACTTTATTAGAAACACCAACCTTGTGCTTCCACTCTCTTGCCATTTCATTAGAAACACCCACCTTGTGCTTCCACTTACTGGCCACTTTATTAGAAACACACACCTTGTGCTTCCACTTACTGGCCACTTTATTAGAAACACCCAACTTGTGCTTCCACTTACTGGCCACTTTATTAGAAACACCCAACTTGTGCTTCCACTTACTGGCCACTTTATTAGAAACACCCAACTTGTGCTTCCACTTACTGGCCACTTTATTAGAAACACCCAACTTGTGCTTCCACTTACTGGCCACTTTATTAGAAACACCCATCTTGTGCTTCCACTCTCTGACCACTTTATTAGAAACACCTCCCTTGTGCTTCCACTCACTGGACACTTTATTAGGAACACCCACCTTCTGCTTCCACTCACTGGCCACTTTATTAGAAACACCCACTTTGTGGTTCCACTCACTGGCCACTTTACTAGAAACACCCACCTTGTGCTTCCACTCACTGGCCACTTTACTAGAAACACCCACCTTGTGCTTCCACTCACTGGCCACTTTATTAGAAACACCCACCTTGTGCTTCCACTAACTGGCCACTTTATTAGAAACACCCACCTTGTGCTTCCACTAACTGGCCACTTTATTAGAAACATTGAACTTGTGCTTCCACTCACTGGCCACTTTATCAGAAACACCCACTTTGTGGTTCTACTCACTGGCCACTTTATTAGAAACACCCACCTTGTGCTTCTACTAACTGGCCACTTTATTAGAAACACCCACCTTGTGCTTCTACTAACTGGCCACTTTATTAGAAACACCCACGTTGTGCTTCCATTAACTGGCCACTTTATTAGAAAGACCCACCTTGTGCTTCCACTAACTGGCCACTTTATTAGAAACACCCACCTTGTGCTTTCACTCACTGGCCACTTTATCAGAAACACCCACTTTGTGGTTCTACTCACTGGCCACTTTATTAGAAACACCCACCTTGTGCTTCCACTAACTGGCCCCTTATTAGAAACACCTACCTTGTGCTTCCACTCACTGGCCACCTTATTAGAAACACCCACCCTGTTAGTGCAGTGTCGAGTGGCGTTGTGTGCTACAGTAGGCCAAAAAGTAGTTTTTCCAACCTCTCGGTATGTGCCTGACCTTTGACCTCCAGTGCGACCCCAGCCTACCAGCCGCCCCACAGTGCCGCAGGAGAACGTTCAGGCACGCAGTGTACTGTTGTCATGGGAACCTGGCAGCGACGGTCTCTCTCCGGTCCGTTATTACACGGTGCAGGTCCGAGAACTTCCCAGCCGGAACTGGACCGTCCACTCGGCGTCCGTCAGTCACGACTCCACATCATACGTCGTGGACAGGTACACTACGTTACCAGTCTACAGTTATTACTGTTATTTTTCTGTACGTTTAAGATACGTTACATAATTATTTCCATAATTGCATAGTTGTGTAATAAATTACTTTCACATTTGTTTTATTTACACACAACAATAACTGTTCATCCTATTTGAATTGATATTGGTTTCAATAGTGCTGGTTTGTTAGGTGAGGAAAAACGTGATAACTGTGTAGCTTTTAGCTGCTGGTTTGTGCTGCAGTCTAAGCACAGTAGCATGAGAAGGCCTGGGCCAGAGGAGGCGTTTACGTTTGAAAATAATGGTTGTTTTTGGTGAATTATGGTGCGACGGAGTGTATTTACACTGGTGAGTGAAAACAGGAGGATAACTGGAGGCATCTGTGTGTTTCAGGCTGAAGCCCTTCACCTCATATCAGTTCCGAGTGAAGGCCACCAATGATATCGGAGACAGTGACTACAGCCAGGAGAGTGAAGCCATCACCACACTGCAGGACGGTGAGAACACACTGCCCCTAATCAGTGCTCTCAGTCTGGAGCTCAGAGTGAGCATTAGCTGAGCTAGCAAGCTAACTGCATGGTAAATAACTGTAAGGACTGCAGTCACTCCTGGTCACTATCAGAGTATCGGGGATGATGCCAGTGGTGTAACTAGAATATGGTAACCAGATTTATGTAAAGAAAACCAGGGACGTTTCCAGTACAGTGGTCAATATATCATTAAAATAGCCAATGTTTCTATCTATTAAATAAAAAGGGGGTCAGTTCCAGTTTCAGAAAATCATACAGTAGCTACCATGGAGAGTGAAGCTATGATAAGCTATGGAACTATGACACCTGGGAGCTTCTGGTAGAGTTTTACACAGCAGTGTTCTCTAAGACCTTAATCTGATCTGAGAAATCAGAGTGTGCTGTTTACACGACCACTTAGTAATCAGATAGCTGTAGAAATCTGATAATGATCAGATTTTTAAGTGCATGTAAACACACTGCCACATCCTCGGCAAATAATATGCCCTCTGTACTTTATCCCAGTTACCCAAAAATCAAAATTATCCATGATTTAATACAGTAATGAGTCTCAAACACAGCACTAAGAGCTCTGGTACTGATAGGAATGTTACTTAAGAAACAAAGTAGAACAATAGAAAGTGGGTTAATGGTTATGTTGAGAACTAACTCTCAGTATCTCTCTCTCTCTCTCTCTCTCCAGCTCCAGATGAATCTCCCATCATCCTCTCCGTCACTCCACACACCACCACCTCTGTTCTGATTCGTTGGCAGGTTAGACTGTTTATTCCTCTACAGTATATATATATATATATATGTATATATATACGGTACAATATTAATTGATCTGTATAATGAGGCTAAATATGTATATTTATAATTAGTCTATATAGTTAGGGTGAATATGTTTATTTATCTTTATAGTTATGGTGAATTTGTGTGTATGTTCTGTGTATTCCATCGTTGCAGCCTCCGGCGGAGGAGAAGATTAATGGGATTCCGCTGGGTTTCCGTATTCGTTACCGAGAGCTGCTGTATGACCGCTTACGCAGCTTCAGCGTCCAGCCCATCAACAGCCCGTCCACCAGCTGGGCCGAACTCACCTGTGAGAGATTTAGCTGTTTCTGCCTGAGGCTCCGTCTGCTGCTTTATGGGCTGTAAATGATCAATATTAACCTCAAACTATTCCCTTTCTCACCTCTCTCTCTCTCTCTCGCTCTCTCTCTCTCTCAGCTCCATACAGTATTCGTAACCTCAGTGACCCCTCTCTCACTCAGTATGAGCTGGACAGTAAGTCTTTAAGCCTTTAATGTTTCTTCTTGTAGTGTATATATATATATATATATATATATATATATATATAAATGTGCAGAAATGTGTTTTCAGTAGAGAATGGGGTCCACAAACCTTTGCACATGACTATATATATATATATATATATATATATATATATATATATATATATATATATATATATGTGTGTGTATGTGTATATATAGTCATGTGCAAAGGTTTGTGGGCCCCATTCTCTACTGAAAACACATTTCTGCACATTTTAATGCACAATTACTGTTTATCTGCTGAATGTAACATATAAGGTGAAAAATAAAGGCATAAAATGTGGCCTGTGCAAAAGTTATGGCACATTTTATATTTTCTATCTATTTTTTTTAACATATTAAACTCAGCAAAGACATAAAAAAGCACTTTCAAATGCTTAAAGTGTCAGAAAAGGCAAAGTGTGTCTCTAGAGAGGATGTGTAACTTATTTACACCCAGAAAATCAACCCATACATGTAATTTTACCAGGTGTGTTCAAACTTTTGCTTACTGCACACTTCTGCAACTGTATTTATATTACATTGCAGTATATTTATATTATATTGTGTGTGTGTGTGTGTGTGTGTGTCTGTGTTTCGTAGACCTGAGCAAACACAAACGCTATGAAATCAGACTGAGTGTGTACAACGCCGTGGGGGAGGGGCCAACCAGCCCGCCACAGGAAGTGTTTGTGGGAGAAGCAGGTAAGTGTGAGCCAACAAAAAAAAACTACAAATCCCATCAGCCCCTGCTCCAGCCTGTTCATATTCATATTCATATATAGCACTCCTGTATCAGATGTGCTAAAGCTTCTCAACGAAATAAGCAGAATAACTGATCAGCCCTTCTGCTCATCACTCTTCACAGTGCCAACAGCTCCGCCCCAAAACGTGGCCATCCAGTCAGCTACCGCCACACAGCTGGACGTCACGTGGGACCCTCCTCCGCTGGACACGCAGAATGGAGACATACAGGGCTATAAGGTGAAGTTATTTCATTTAAGTCATTTTTATTATTATATTCAATTAATCAATCAATCAATCAAGCAATTAATCAACCATTATTTAAACTCGAGTACGTTGAGGAGGCCCTCATTTACAATGGAGCTGAGCATTATACAAAAAAACAGGGATAGAAAAGAGTTTTTATACATTTATGAAAGTTATGCAAAACAGATCATTATTAAAACAGTACATAAGCCTAACAAGTCTAGTAGTAGTAATGATAAAATATTGAAATGATAAAAGAGTTTATCAAGTAAAAAAAATATATATATATAATTCTGAAGGAAACATGGAAACATGGTTGCGCAGCTTAAATGGCTCCCACTTCCTGCTAGATTGCTAGGTGATTGCTGTGGTGTCCCAGGTGGTCGCTAAGGTGTTGCTAGGTGGTTGCTATGGTATCCCATGCTGCTGCTAAATTGTTGCTAGGCAGTTGCCATAGTGTACAAGGTGTTGCTTTGCAATGCACAACCATAATAAATCAATAATTTATTATGATTTATCCCAGGTGGGCGCTAAGGTGTTGCTAGGCAGTTTCCATGGTATCCCATGGTGCTGCTAAATTGTTGCTAGGCAGTTGCCATTGTATCCCATGCTGCTGCTGAATTGTTGCTAGGCAGTTGCCATGGTATCCCATACCGCTGCTAAATTGTTGCTAGGCAGTTGCCATAGTGTACGAGGTGTTGCTTTGCAATGCACAACCATAATAAATCAATAAAAAGAAAAACTAAAATTAGTAATAAATCTCTTGGCTTGATGGCGCATACAAAACGGCAGATGTGGACGAAAGTCCTGAGGTCCAGCGGTTAGTTTTCCTTCATCCATCGTCTGTTTTCTTTTCCCTCTCTAGGTCTAGTAGAGCTTTGACAATGAGGGAGGGGCTAGAGTCAGGCTGGCTGTGTGCAAGTCTCGAGTTATATACTATATATACACTAACCAGCCACTTTATTCCACCTTCCACCTTCAAGTCCACCTTCTTGTTCCTACACTCTCTGTCCATTCTATCAGCTCCACTGACCCTATAGTTTCACTCTGTAGTTCTACAGTTACAGACTGTAGTCCATCTGTTCCCCTGCATACTTTGTTAGCCCCCTTTTACCCTGTTCTTCAGTGGTCAGGAACCTCATGGACCCTCACAGAGCAGGTACTATTTGAGTGATGGGTCATTCTCAGCACTGCAGTGACACTGACGTGGTGGTGGTTTGTTAGTGTGTGTTGTGCTGGTACGAGTGGATCAGACACAGCAGTGCTGCTGGAGTTTTTAAACACTGCGTGTCATTTTTTTCTAGCAAATTACAGCCACAGAGATTGTGTTTAACAGTCAAGGCAGAATTTATACAGTTATACAGAATGAATGAATTGAATTAATCAGACATGCCTTTGAAATGACAACTTCAGATTCTTATAAAAGTCACATTTTATATCCAAGAAACTCGACAAGCTAGCAAATTATACATCTTAGCTAAAGCTCGGAGCTGATTAGAACCAGAGGAAACCATCAGACCCAGATACACTCTCCTCCGTCTCAACGTTAACGTTTCCTGTACTTGCGATATTCCTAAAAACTGCAGAGCTTTTGTTTACTTTGTTGTTTCTGTTGTTTTTATTGATTTGGCAGATTTATTTCTGGGAGTACCAGCGTAAGAACCAGACGGAGAAGCTGCGGACGCTCTTCCTGCCCGAAGGAGGGGTGAAGCTGAAGAACCTGACCGGCTACACCACCTACATGATCAGCGTCGCCCCCTTTAACGCGGCGGGAGACGGACCGCGCAGTCCCCCCACCAGGGGGCGCACTCAGCAGGCCGGTACGCAGCCAGCAGTCACACGTCTGTCGTCTCTTTAAAAGCGTCTTCGAGAGTCATCTAAATGATTGGACACATTGATGTGCCGATTGCTGATTGTGTGAAAGTGATGTTAGCTAACATTATTAGCATGTATGCTAACACTGTCCCATTGTAGTCCCATTTCAGTGTATGATCACTCAGCCTACAGTCAGGGCTTTATGGGTAAAGTGAGACGGGTAGTCTTGTGCTTATTACCTGTAGTGACCTGGGTCACAGTGTGTTAACATGGATGCAGTGCATTGTGGGTAATGTGAGAGAGCTGGCTGTAAAAAGTTTTCATTTTCATTTTTTTGATTTGATTTAATTTTGGGTTCCTGCTGGTTGACGTCCACTCTTCTAAACAGATTTTTTCTAGGCTTAATGGAAAATGAGAAAGTCCTTCAGAGGAGAAAGTGATTTGTGTTGAGCGCTTTTTCCGTTGCTGGACCAGCAGAAATGATAAACCTTTAACAAAGTAATAATAAAGGAGCTTCTGGACTCTTCAAGTTGTTTGTTTTTGCCCTGTTTCTGTCTCTCCTCCTCACATCTCTCTCCCTCTCTTTCAGCTCCAAGTGCTCCGAGCTTTATCCACTTCAGTGAACTCACCACCACGTCCGTGAACGTTTCCTGGGGCGAGCCAGTCTTCCCCAACGGCATCATCGAGGGCTATCGCCTCGTCTACGAGCCCTGCACCCCTGTCGATGGTCAGTACTGTTCCTGAGCTTGTTTATGGGTGACGCCCGGAGTGAACTGACCCAACATTCTTCAGCAAACCCAAGTGTTGGTCTTAACAGTGAGCTGTTAATCGTGTCTAATAACAAAGCCGTTTGAAGCCCAACCAAACACCAATACTCACATACTCCACCAGCATCGAGCCCAGCAGTGGGTTGGTGTGACTACTGCATGATTCAGTCTCTAGAATGTTCTCCTCCATTCTCACTGATGAATGTAATTTGACTTGTCAGCACTTTTACTAGAACTTTCTGAAGCCAAAAAACAATACTAGAATTATGGTGTTTAGCAACGAATGTTGGTTTTTGGCAGGAGGTGTTTTGTGGAGAATGATAGCATTTGTTGGAAAATGGGAATGATTGGTATAAAATGTTGTTTTTTGAAGAATGGAGAGGGTAGTTGGGGAATAGTGGCGTTAGAAAATGTTTTTTGGTGGAGGATGATAGTGTGTGGTAATGAGTGATGGTGTTTGTTGGATAATGATAGTGTTTGCTAGAGAATGATGGTGTTGGTTTCAGGAGGAACACTGTATTCGACTTCAGTGACTTTAGTGACTTCAGAATGCTGGTGTTTGTTGGATAATGTTGGTCTCTGAATTCAATAGTGTTTGTTGAAGAATTCTGGTGTTGATTGGAGTGTGATGGTGTTTGGTGGAGAATTCTGGTGTTTATTGGAGTGTGATGGTGTTTGGTGGAGAATTCTGGTGTTTATTCAGAGTGTGATGGTGTTTGGTGGAGAATTCTGGTGTTTATTCGGAGTGTGATGGTGTTTGGTGGAGAATTCTGGTGTTTATTGGAGTGTGATGGTGTTTGGTGGAGAATTCTGGTGTTTATTGGAGTATGATGGTGTTTGGTGGAGAATTCTGGTGTTAAATGGAGAATGATGGTGTTTGGTGGAGAATTCTGGTGTTTATTGGAGAATGATGGTGCTTGCTAGAGAATGATGGTGTTGGTTTCAGAAGGAACACTATGGTCGCCTCTTCTGAAAGAGAACAGAGAGGATGAAGAGATGGAAAAAGATCAGGAGAAGCTTCTATATGTAGTACAGTGATTTCCAAATGCTGGTGTTTGTTGGAGAGTGTTGGGTCCGGATGAACTGAGCTTTAGGGATGAACACTTGTGGTGATTGATGTATCTAACAGTTAACGTGGCCTGGGTACTGCTGGAGGTCTGGTAGGTTGCTTCCTTCCTCAGAGTCTGGAATCATATCAACTGCCACCTGATTTGAAGTTGTATCTGAAGAAAGCAGTTTGTTTGACTCCTTTTTTCAAAGAAAACCGTTGAATAACCTTTAATGACACAAAACTGTAAAGTTCATGAACCTTTTTCAATCCAGCGACAATATCTTGGTCATTGTTGTCACAGTGGGCAGAGCAGGAAACTGTTGGCAGCGTTTGCGGCCCACTTAGCATATAAAATCCTAAAGAGTCCCAATTTAACGATGCATCCTGACTGTTCCAGACTGTAAGGCAGGAAGCAGGTGATTAGTACCCAGGTTACCTAATTCCACTAAGATACGTATAAGGATGAGACATTAAAGCAGGGAAAGTGTAAACTGTACATCGCTGTGTCTGTCTAGGATACGAAGACTAGCCTAGACTACAGTTTGTGTATGTAGCTCTTGTTGGTTGGACTAAAAGCAGTGTGTTTGTCTAGAACCCTCAGTGGCCTGTGCCGACTGTCTTGACTCCCCCTCCCCCCCAGGAGTCAGTAAGATAGTGACGGTGGACGTGAAGGGCAGCGCCCCCCTGTGGCTGAAAATTAAAGACTTAGCTGACGGGGTGACCTACAACTTCCGCATCCGCGCCAAAACCTTCACCTACGGGCCGGAGGTGGAGGCCAACATCACCACTGGACCTGGAGAGGGTCAGTCTGTCTGTCTGAATAACTGAAATTCTTTGAGAAAATTTAGGTTTGTTCTAAAAAACGTTTCTGTATCGTTTCTGTAAAGTCACTTTTCTACTCTTCCAAAGTTGCTGTCCCTCCTTGGGGTTTTCATAGTCATTTCGTGTTCATTATGAGCTAATGATGTCTGAGGATTTAGGGGTAGTTTGTCTCGTTTATTCTAAACTGGAACGTAGTCTGACGCTGATGTCTATTAAAATTATCATAAGCACAAAACACTGAAGGCAGACAATTTCCATCAGGTAGAACCGAGTGGCTCTGAAATAACTTTTTGCAAACAAGCAAAGTTTCAGTTTAAGATTTATTTGCAACAGAATCCAAAATATATTTTTCTATCTCTTCTGATATTTATAATCATCAATAATTGCAACCCTGTTTCCAAAAATTGGGACACTGTGCAGAATCTACAGGGGGTCCTGACCACTGAAGAACAGGGTAAAAGGGGGCTAACAAGGTATACAGAGAAACAGATGGACTACAGTCTGTAACTGTAGAACTACAAAGTGCACCTATATAGTAAGTGGAGCTGATAAAATGGACAAAGAGCATAGAAACAAGGAGGTGGCCAGAATGTTATGCCTGATCGGTGTATCTGCCCACTTTAAATTTGATGCCAGCAACATGTTTCAAAAAAGTTGGGGCAGGAATGACAAACGACTGGTAAAGTCACTTAATGCTTAAAAAACACCTGGTGGAATATCTCACAACTAATTAGGTTAACTGGCAACAGGTCAGTTAGATGATTGGGCATAATATAGCATCACAGAGCAGCTGAGTCTTTTAGATGAACATGAAATAGCTAAGTATGAATCAAAAGTGCAATTAAATGAAATTAATAGTTAAATATTCTAACTTTCCTGCTGGTTTGTACTGTTACAAGTGAACAGCTAGACTTCTTCTCCTCTACGTCTAGAGAGTAAATAGTGTATCTTGTGTACTGAAATAGCAGCTGTTCAAAGTTCAAAACCTTTGCTGCTGATACTGGAGGAACAGAACGACATCATTGATTATGTGAAAATACCCGAAATGTGCATTATGAACACTGAATAATATTTCAGTAATCTTTGTTTTTATGTGATCACCCAGGCCGGATTATAAGTAAATCATTTTGAATGTTGTATAAAGCAGAAATAATGTCTCAACCTTCCCCGGTGCTATAGGTGCCCCGGGGCCCCCCGGTGAACCGTTCATCTCTCGCTACGGTTCCGCTCTCACCATTCACTGGACTAACGGTGATCCTGGACGAGCCCCCATCACACGATACGTCATCGAGGCCAGACCTTCAGGTAAAAGTTCAAGAATGTGTGTTTTATATTCTTTATTTTTTAAGTGCAGTGATTTAAGCCAGAAATCATTCTACGCTCTAATGTCGGAGATGCATCACAGGTAAAAGGTAAAAGAAGTTAAATCATTTAAAACAAAATACACAAACATCCCGTCCAGCTCAACTCAACAAAGCCTGTCTTTATTCCTATTACGCAGTGGTGGACGAAGTACACAAACCATGTACTTGAGTTAAAGTAGAGATGCCCAAGGTAAAATATTACTCCAGTGAAAGTAAATTACTCCCTTTAGACCTCCACTTGAGTAAAAGTACAAAGGTTTTGCCTCAAATGTACTTAAGTATCAAAAGTAAAAGTACTTAAAGATTAATTATAACTTTAATGTCTTATTATCATTTTTGTAATAAGACTCTGCTTCATTAACTCATTTTAGGTGAAAATACTCCAGTGTCTCTCTTGGTAAACCAACCTTTAATAGAATGTCATTAATTAGTGACGCTGATGTCTATTAAAATTATCATAAGCACAAAACACTGAAGGCAAACAGTTTCCATCAGGTAGAACTGAGTGGCTCTGAAATAACTTTTTACAAACAAGCAAAGTTTCAGTTTAAGATTTATTTGCAGCTTAGTTACAAGTTTAAGTTTAATAAAAACTTTAAACTCAGATTCACAAATGAGTTTCCTTTACTAAACTGCATCTGTAGGTCTCTGTTCATAAACATAAACTAGCCAAAACTAATTTACTATAAAATGAAAGTGTTTGTATAAATTCAGAAAAAAGACACGTCAGTCACAACTGCATATGTGTACATATTTCTATATTGTGGTCTGTTTACACAAAGTTAGGTTAGTTCATCATTTATGTTGAATAGACTCTCCCAAAATTTTACGCTGCTGCACTGATGTTGAACTGTATGCTTGGACTGGGTCGGTATGTCCAACAGGTCAAAACAAGCTCAAAACAAAGTGACCGCTGTGCCCTGATTGGTGTTCTTGCTTTGCGCTTCTTTCGTTTTAACATGTTACATTTTTATGCGAACGAAAGCCAAAAGGAACGACAGATTTCTCATTATGTGGTGGAGTAAAAAGTGAGATATTTGACTTTGAAATGTAGTGGAGTGAAAGTAAAAAGTCGCCCAAAATGGAAAGACTTCAGTAAAGTACAGATACATGAAAAAACTACTTAAGTACAGTAACGAATTACATTTACTTAGTTACTGTCCACCACTGCTATTACAAAAACTCATGCACTTAAAAAATGATCCCTTGGTAAGTGAAATCATCTTAAATCTCCTGAATATGTCTTAATGTGCTGAAACTCTGGTCGATGCTTTTATCACTTCTCATCTTGATTACTGTAATTCTGTTTTTACTGGTCTTCCTGCAAACATCTTAAACAGACTGCAGTATTCAAAACCCGACTGTAAGAGTTCTCACCCATACCAAACGAGCAGAGCGTATCATTCCTGTCCTGTACTGGTTACACTGGCCTCCCATTACTTCACATATTAAATAAAAGATACTTTTACTTTTAAAGATACTTTTCATTTTACTTTTAGATGACTTTTAATGCACTACATGGTCTGGCACCTCCATACCTAACTCAGCTCCTACATCTGTACGTCCCTTCAAGTAAACTCAGGTCTTCAAGCTCTGGGCTGTTGGTTGTCCTGTGTTCTTGGGGTGGCAGGTGCTTTAGTGTTACGGCTCCTCAGCTCTGGAACTCCTCACCCCAAAACTGTTTCTGTTTCTCTGCGTACTTTGTTAGCCCCCTTTTACCCTGTTCTTCAGTGGTCAGGACCCCCATGGACCCTCACAGAGCAGGTGCTTTGGGTGGTGGATCATTCTCAGCACTGCAGTAACACTGAGGTGGTGGTGGTGTGTTAGTGTGTGTTGCGCTGGTCTGAGTGGATCAGACACAGCAGTGCTGCTGGAGTTTTTAAACACTGTGTCCACTCACTGTCCACTCTATTAGACACTCCTACCTTGTCGGTCCTCCTTGTAGATGTAAAGTCAGAGACGATAGCTCATCTGCTGCTGCACAGTTTGTGTTGATCATCCTCTAGTCCTTCATCAGTGGCCACAGGACGCTGCCCACAGGACGCTGTTGGCTGGATATTTTTAGTTGGTGGACTATTCTCAGTCCAGCAGTGACACTGAGGTGTTTAAGATCCACTCAGACCAGCGCAACACACACTAACACACCACCATCACATCAGTGTTACTGCAGTGCTGAGAATGACCCACCACCCAAATAGTACCTGCTCTGTGAGGGTCCATGGGGGTCCTGACCACTGAAGAACAGGGTAAAAGGGGGCTAACAAAGTATCAGAGAAACAGATGGACTACAGTCTGTAACTGTAGAACTACAAAGTGCACCTATATAGTAAGTGGAGCTGATAAAATGGACAGTGAGCGTAGAAACAAGGACATAATGTTATGCCTGATCGGTGTAAATAAAACATGTTATATTAACAGGCTGGAGCCACACTGCACACAGAGAACACTGTTACTCACAGTTTGCTCTCTGTCCCAAACTTACATCTCCTTTCTCAGCCTCAGCAACCCCCCACATAAACACACAGCCCGCAGGCTTGACCCGCCTTACAGTGAGAGTCTCTGTAATACAACCACCACAAACTAACAGGATGAACATTCCCACGCACACAAGAGTTCTTTAGTAAAGAAAATGGTTCTATGTAGAACCATGACCACTCTATGAACTCTTTGTATGCTTTAATGGTTCTTTGCATGGTGAAATGGTTCTTCAGATTGATTGAAAATGTGTGAAAAGGGTATTATATAGCACCAAAAAGGGTTCTGCTATTGTGACGATGTCAAGCTTGTAGCAATGGTGCTACATAGAACCCTTTTCAAACACAACACATTCTCCATCAGTCTGAAGAACCATTTCGGCATGGAGAGAACCATTTAAACATGCAAAGGGTTCTTTGAGTGTTCACGGTTCTATATAGAACCATTTTCTTTACTGAAGAACATTTAAAGACCCATCGTTGCGAGAATTACAGTGTAATTCTTGAAACAAGCAAAATTATCCACCAATTTCATGAGAGAAAATGGCTTAAACCACGTTTACAAATAGGTAGACCTTATAAAGTTCTTGCTGCAGTCTTATAATGAGAAATATTAGAAATATTGATTAGATTTGAGGTGATTTCACTGTCCGTGGTGTCTGTTTCTGCAGCTCTCTTCAGCAGAGTGTCTGTGTTTTGTGATCTAGAGTATGGCGCTCGCTGTAGGAGCTTGCTGATGCATGTTAAACTCCAGCAATAAAGTTAATAGTGTGATTCTGGCCGCTGTTACTGTATTCAGCTGTAAAGGCAGGAAACTCCCAGCTCTGTCCTGAGAGCACTGTAGCATTTATGAGGTACATATAAAATCTGCGAGTTGTTTAGGTTACAAATTATACGGCACAAAGGCAGCAGGGCTTTTAACTGTGCAAGATTTGGCATGTCGGGCTTGGCGAGGTGGGATCTTCTCAGCTTTTTATCACAGTCGCATGAAGAATAAAGGCCTGAACTGAAGGTTTTCATGATTGCCCTCATGAGGTTTGCATTTGTGTTACAGATGAAGGTCTGTGGGACATTTTGATCAAGGATATTCCTAAGGAAGTGACGTCATACACTTTTAACATGGACATCCTGAAGCAGGGGGTCAGCTATGACTTCCGGGTCATCGGTGTCAACGACTATGGATACGGCTCTCCGAGTCAACCGTCTCCTTCTATCTCAGGTTGATGTTAAATTCAGTCTTGTAGCCCAGTGACTGAAACAGGATGATTTTTATTTGTTAATATGTCTTGTGCTTTCTCCTCCAGCCCAGAAGGTGGCGCCGTTCTACGAGGAGTGGTGGTTCCTGGTGGTGGTGGCGTTGGTCGGTCTCATCTTCATCCTGCTGCTGGTCTTCATCCTCATCATTAGAGGCCAGAGCAAGAAGTACGCCAAGAAATCAGACTCAGGTAGCCGCTTTTGTTCCGTCCTCATACAAAGTTCGAGTTGAGATGCAAGAAAAGTCCCAATATAAGATCAGTTAAAAGTCCCAAACACAGAAGTAAACTTTAAACAACGAAACCAAAACTCTGAGTTTGTAATTTCAAAAAACTCTTTGTGTTTCAGTAGTGACATGAAATTGTAGGAAGCATTTTTTAATAAAGTTTTTATTTAAAAATTAAAGTCATAATAAATCTAAATCCTCCTTTTTTAAATGTAAAAATATGAATCATAGTGTTTTGTTATTATTGTCTGAATTCAACTATTGTATTTGGGACTTTTAACTGATCTTGGACTTTAGACTAAAATCCTTCTGCTCCGAGTGACCCTTTACCTTATGTTTATTAAAACTTGTAATAAACATTCTATTTTATCACAACCAAAACAGTCATAACTCTACCCAGACTTTACCAAATGTTTCAGTCGTGACTGTTTCGGTGGCAATTTTAGCTCATATTGAGCTCAGAAACGCAGCCAGTACATGACCAGCAAACACAGCTTTGAACAGCTGTTTACACATAAAATCATATTTTTCATCAAAACACTAAGAAGTGCTGAACTGCAGAAAATATGATGATTCTTAATGTTCCACACTGATTTTCAGACTTTGGGACACATTTACTTCAAAACAATGGGATCTAACTGCTCACCATGTGGCCATGAGGGACAGGGATGCAGCCTCACTTCCTGCTCTAAAATGCAGGGGCGTGCCTAAAATAAGGCTCCGCCTACTGACTTAAACTCAGTATTTTTAGGATAAAGTTTTTATTCAAAAGAAAATTTTTGTGTTCCTAAAATGTAAAAATACATTTTTGTTGTGTTGTGTTTTGTCTGAATTCCACTGTTGTGTGAACAATTCCTCCGGTTACATTTGTGTATTCAGTGTATTTTTAAACATCATTCTGAATCACAGCAAAAGAATCATTTGGAATATGAGATGCATACAGAGCTTCATTTGTGCCAGAATCAGACAGATATGGATTCAGCACCTCCAAGATTAGATCTGGCACCTCAATCGCATATTAAATACATTCATGTGACAATCTGTGGAGATCATAAAAAATCATGACAATATTTTCCGTAAATAAATCAATATTTAGAGTCCTGTACAAAAGTCAGAGACCATCCTTCAATTAAAACGCACGTTATTAATTTCAGAAGATATTTGTGAGGAGATTAGATATAAGATGATGCACTTGCTTAATGCAGGAGAAAGACAAGCAACAGAGAAAATGTGGCTCCTAACAACCACCTGGAAGATCTGGTAGACCCCAAAACTGTCCCCATCAGATAAACAGCCCTTAAAGCTTTCATCTTTGAGAGAGAGGAGAAAATCAAGCTCCTTCAGTGCTTAATTTAAGTGACTCCCAGCACTGCTCACTGCTGTATTTACTTCGTTTCGGTTTACGCTTGCTTTTCTCGTTTTTTCGGTTTCCTAGATTTTCTCTGTCTGAGATATGGTGGAGGCTTTCCTTGTAGAGGTCTCAGCCTCAGGATCTTGAATCATTTATCCATGAAGGATGAATTCAATTTTATTAAAAAAAATAAATGTTTTACACTGACTTACACTGAAAACATAAACACAGCTAGCTAGTATTTTGTCAATCAATAAGCTTGATGTAAATATGATCATACACTAATAATCAACTAAATTTGTCACATTTAAAATAACCTTTGGTTAAATGTCTATGTTGTAATGATGTCCAGCAGCCACCAGGGGAGCCACTGAAGGTTAAAAACCACTGATCTAAGAACCTGAATTGTATTAATTCATGCTGACATTAAAGGTAGAACTTCATGATGAGTGATTCATGATTTCATGTATGTATGTATTTTTTTCTAGGCAACAACTCGAACTGCAAGGCGCTGACCCACGGAGAGATGGTCAGTCTGGACGAGGGCCGATTCCCCGCTCTGGAGCTGAACAACCGCCGCCTGTCCGTCAAAAACTCCTTCTGCCGCAAGAACGGCGTCTACACCAGGCCAGTGCAGCTCTGCTTTTCCTCTCCATCCGTCTGTCTGTTTTTGTTGTCTGTCTGCCTCTTGCTGTCTGTGGGTTTCCTCTGTCTGGGTTTCCATTACAGTTAGCATCACTAGCCTGGAATTCTCTGCAGCCAATGTTTTTAGCCAGAAACATTCAAACTGTGGCTTTCACTTTTTTCAAAACAGGAAATGCATTGGCTCGAAATGTGGGAGACTAACAGATTTCAGCTGCTGAGCAGTAATGAGACTCATTCCACTCATTCTTTTCCCCGCTTTTAGCGTAAAGCTCTCGCAGTCGCACGTTAGCTTCACTCTCACATGTGTGCACCATTCGGGAGTAATCATAGAAAATTACACCATTACAATTGCTGTAAGGGTCCATTTTTATACTGCACGTAGTCTGTTAACCCTTTAAAAGGGTACGTATGTGGTCCACACCTCAGTTCCTCACTCACTGAACTACAGAACCTTTAATAGATTTGAATAGGTTCCACTATAGTGGTTCTCCTTATACATGAAACAACCAAAGCACACATTAAAAATTTGCAAACAGCTCATCAGTGTAGGATCCAGAATCATTTGGGTGAGGAATAAAAAAATATATAATGTATTAGCTTTACACTCTGGTCATAACGGAGTAATTTATAGTGTTTTTAGAATTAATGACTAGTAATAGGCCTGCAGTTTGGGAGGTTAATGCTCTGGATCATCTGAGCTGCAGGCGAGAAAGTGTCCATGTGCCTGCATACTGTGGAAAAACTGATGACAATAGCACACGGCGAGGGTCACCCCGTCCAGCTTTCCGCTGTAAAACAGCCTGGAAACAGTGCAGCGTTTTTCCACTAATAATCCATCAGTTTCCAGCAATCATGTGACCTGCACTGTGACTGCCGGACAGAACGACGAGAGTTAAAATAAGGCACATTGAAGGCCAGTTCAGAGACTGGAACTGTCACTGGATTCTAATCTGTGGAAGTAAAGTAAAGAATTAAATGCTGTTCTGTGTTGAACTGTTCTATTAAAGTTGTTTTATGTGAACTACAGCTCAAAATTTGGATTGATTTCAATACAAAAGCAGTACGATGGTAGATAAAGGTATAGAATTATTCTGGGATAAAAGTTCTTCATGTTTGTGTGTGTGTTTACATGTATATACACACACTATATGTCCAAAAGTTTGTGAACACCCCTTTTCATGAGTGAATTCAGCTGCATTAAGGTCACCCACTGCTGACACAGTAGTCTAAATGCACACACAGCTTGTATAATCTCTGTAAAAAAGCACTGACCGATAGAATGGGACACTCTGAAAAAGCCCCCCAGCATCAGGCTGTGGAGTAGTGGAACTGTGTTCTCTGGGGTGATGGAACTCCATCCAGTATCTTTGGGATGAGTTGGAGTGACCCAGAACTGACCATCCAACATCAGTACCTGACCTCACTAATGCTCCATCAAATCCTCACAGCAATGTTCAACATCTAGAAGCCTTCCAGAAGAGTGGAGACTGTTACTGCAGCACAAACTCACTGTTAACTGATCGGGTGTCCACAAACTTTAGGCCACATAGTGTATATGTGTACATATAAATATATATGTAGATGATTCTAAAAAGAGACTGCTGCATAAAGTTATGACAAAACTAATGTCTATATTGCCTCATATTTCTAATATGACAGTCACATCTCAAAATAGATAAATTGACAAAAAATCTTCCTATAAATGCATATTTACTGAAAATACCTGAAATATTAAACAAGCCGTTTAACACATTTTAATACAAAATAACAAACATTATCAACATGAATAATGATATATAAAGTATGTGGTATGTAGTCCGTAGAGACTGCAGGAAGTTTTATTATTAATACTTGACATTATTATTACGCTTTGGCTGATTGACTACGTTTGGGGTAAGGGGTAGTTTTTTTTTCCAAACTAGCACTTTAACTGCCCCCCAAAGCTGTGTGTGTACATGTGTGGAATGTACAGATGTGTCTCTGTGGGCTTTGAAGTGAGTGAAGAAGGAACACCTGGGCAGGTAGAGCCTGAACACTTCAGACAAAACAGAAACCTTCTTTCTCACACAGACGTCTCAGACTGAATCAAATTCCACTGGTTTCTCATCAGGTTGAACGAATAACTGACTCTAAATGTAGGTATTGTGATATAAACTGAGTCTATTTTTGTGGGCGGAGCCTGCAGAGGGGAGCTATCTGATGAAACAGATGTTAAATGACACCTCTCTCCTGTGCAGGTCTCCCCCGAGGCCGAGTCCTGGTGGGCTGCATTACTCTGATGAAGACATTAGCACCAAATACAACGACCTGATTCCAGCAGAGAGCAGCAGCCTGACGGAGAAGCCCTCAGAGATATCAGATTCACAGGTACACACCCACACCAGCACGGCCTGGCTGAGGAACCCTCGGAGATATCAGACTCAAACTCCTACCTACAAAGCCCTACCATGTACCTACACTTTATTGGCCACTTTATAAGAAACACCTACCATACAGGTGCTTCTGTTAGGTGCACAGTTACTGACTGTAGCCCGTCTGTTACTGCATGGTTTATCAGGCCCCTCTACCCTGTTTATCAATGAAAAGGAAACTCAATATGATCAATACTGATCAGATACTACTGGCACAGCTCATAAATGAAATCAAAATCAAAATCAAATCAAATCACAGTCATTGTCACATCACATTTACACAGTTCACAGGTGCTAAAGTGATTGAAAATCTGAGGTGTGTAGTCCTCTTGTAGTACTTAAATAAAAATATACATGATAATCCAGTGATAATCTGTTATGGACAAAGTAAAATATTTCTGTACTTGAGTAAAAGTAAAAGTAAATGTACAAATACTACTCTTAAAAAGAGTTGATGGTCCTTTAAGGTGTCTTTAGTAAAGGAAATGGTTGTATTTAGAGCTATAAATTCTATCAGGACAGCTAGTCGAGTCCAAACTAAACATGATGAAGCCGGATTTAGCTGTTATCCCAGCTAGAAATGTTTTTGTTCTAGAAATGTTCTGTGAATATTACACTATTAACGTTTTCAGTGGGAAGTTTTTTTCTTTGTTCCCGGAAAGTTCTTCTAGAAACGTTCTCTAAAAGCATCCTCACAACATCCTCTGAATGTTCCGGTTAAAACGTTTTGTTTTAGTTAACATGTAACCGTAGAGGAACTTTATTTGAAACGACAAACATCCTTAAAACATTCTTTCAACATTAGATTAAAAGATTTTGGTAACACTTTACTGAAGGGTGCTGTTCATAAGGCTGCATAACACCTACATAAGCTTGTCATGACAACTATGTTTTTGTAACTTATCCTTGCAAAAGTCTTTCTGAGGTTCTAGATCTCAGGATGCTATAAGCTGCATTATTTAATATTATTTATAATTTTATTTTTCTGTTTGTGTAAAACACTTTGAACTGCCGCTGTGTATGAAATGTGCTAGACACATAAACATGCCCTGTGTTGCCTTGCCTATAGAACCATTTCATGCTTCAGATTGTTCTTCAGAAATGGTTCCTCAGGTTGATGGAGAACGTGCTGTATATGGTTCTATATAGCACTGAAAAGGGTGTCAAGCTTGTAACAATAGAAGAATCTTTTTTGGTGCTATATAGAACCATATACAACATATTCTCCATCAATCTGAAGAACGATTTAAGCATGAAATGGGTCTATATAGAACTCAATGTTCTAATCAGAACCATTGCCTTTACTAAAGAACCCTTGAAAAAGTATTTTATATTTCTATTCGAGTAAAACCACAAAAACACTTGCTTGTGAATGTACTTAAGTATCAAAAATGAGTACTTTGAGTTATTATATCTTGTGTAATATTATTTTGAAGAACAGCTCCTGTTTATGAGAGCTGGGTCACTGGTGTTGGGGGTCACTATGTGAGGTGAAAAGGGGTTTAACTTTCTTACTTTTTTCTAATTAACTAATAAGGTTAATTCTGTACTGATGACTAATTTAAAAATGGTTCAAATTAATAAATATGATAATAATAAGGGTTAATATTTCTAAGCCCGGGATGTATCCTAAAGGGCATTTTGTGAAAGAACAAAAGTGTCGCATAAGTAGGTTATGAGCCCTCCAGAAATGGACCGTCCTGGCCTGCTTTAGTTCTAAAGCCCTAACTGGGAATGTTCTAACCAGGCCAGATCTGCGGTGTAGGTGGGACGCTCAGGGTGGGTGTGGGTGTGGGGAGGGCGGGGGATTGATACACGTTCTAGATCATTTCAAAAGGCTTTGTGGATCCTGATCTTCCTGGGCCTGTATGAGGTGGGAGTTGTAGATCACGGCTGCAGAGTTATGTGAACCTGTTTACTACAAAAGAGCTACAACAATGCTGCCCCTGGGGAACAGGCGTGACCCTGACACAGACAAAGCCTTTTTCACAAAAACAGTCCTGACTTCTACCCATAACAGGGTAACGTTACACCCCCCTGCCCAAAGTAACTACTGTGAAATTAAAATCGATGAGAGAACACTGCATTAATGGAACACTACAAATGTCACGTTGCACCACAACTGCATTAACAGGGTACATAAGGTACATAAACAGAAGAGAAAATAGGTGGAAGCAAAAGTTTCTCATGATTCATGATCAAAGTTAACTGGTACTTCGTCACACCTCATACAAAGTCAGATTCAGGGACGTCTACAATGTTCAGTGCATCATGTGGTGATGATGTTTCTGGCAAGGAAAGCTGGTTGATTTTGTGATGTATTAGCTTTTAAGTTCCATTCATCAGCTACCTGGTCCAGCAAAGCAGATTAGACATACCGCAGGTCTTAGTCCGACCATGGATGAGGTACTACAAACCTGGGTAACTGTGAACTTTTGAATCCTACACCATGAACCATTAACACTAACAGTCAGGCATCTGTCATTGGCCCTGGACTTGATCAGTCGAGTCTCAGAGATGAGAGTTGTGTGTTGAGTCCCTGAGGTGCGACTCCGAGTCCAGTATCTGATGTATAAGTCTGAGTCAAGTCTCTGAGGTGCAAGTCTGAGTTGAGTCTCGAGCTTCTGAGGTACAAGTCTGAGTCAAGTCTTGAGTCTCTGAGGTGTGAGTCTAAGTGTAGTGTCAAGTCTCTGAATTACAAGTCCGAGTCGAGTGTCGAGTGTCTTAGGTGCGAGTCTGAGTCGAGTGTCGAGTGTCGAGTGTCTTAGGTGCGAGTCTGAGTCGAGTGTCGAGTGTCTAAGGTGTGAGACCGAGCCGAGTCTCGAGCTTCTGAAGTGTGAGTCTGAGTTGAGTCTCATGTCTGTAGAAGTCTGAGTTGAGTCTCTGAGGTATGTGTCTGAGTCGAATCTCGAGCTTCTGAGGTACAAGTCCAAGTCGAGTCTTGAGTCTCCGCAGTGTGAGTCTGAGTCTAGTGTCGGGTCTCTGAGGTACAAGTCCGAGTTGAATGTCAAGTCTCTGTGGTGTGAGTCTGAGTCTAGTCTCAAGTCTCTGAGGTGCGAGTCTGAGTTGAATGTTGAGCCTCTGAGATGTGATTCCAAAATAAGTCTTGAGTCTCTGAGGTGTGAGTCTGAGTCGAGTGTGGAGTCTCTGAGGTGCGAGTCTGAGTTGAGTGTTGAGCCTCTGAGGTGTGAGTTTGAGTCAAGTGTAGATTCTTTGAGGTTTGAGTTTGAGTCTGAGTCGAGTGTCGATTCTCTGAGGTTTGAGTCTGAGTCGAGTGTCAAGTCTCTGAGGTGCGAGAAGGCCACAGTGATGAAGTGCCAACAGCAGGCAGACCTTGAGTAAGTAGACTGGTTTTTGCACTACAGTGTGAATCATAATTGACTTTGGGCACCAGATGGTCATCATGCACTTGGCATGTTAACTCATCTTTTTAGAGCTGGCACTGAACAGAAACACAGACACTTTTGGATGGTCTAACAGCTCCATAATTCCTCATAGAGTCTCAGGAAAGCAATATGTAGTAGAACACTTTAGTTATGTTGGTTGCAATAGAGCATTTCCACTGTGAACTCAGCAGCATTCTGGAATAAACATTCAGCACAAGACAGACATTTGAAGCTCACTGTGTCAGCCTGCATACACAAAACGAAAATTCCTGTTAGGCCTTTTAACAGTAGTGAGGAACTGATATATGCATCAGAGATGCCAACGTCCTGAGGCCACCGAACACACCCATATGCTCATCACATTTTTAGAGTGTGTGATCTGTGTGTCTCCTTGCCAAGCTCAACAGTCGATCCTCCCTGTCCGGTTTGAAGCTGGTACAAGGTCAACCTTGACCTGTTTGCCTGTCTTCTGGACCAGTTCAGCCTTCGTGGAGCCACCAACATGTGCCTAGGTGGTATCAAACAGTTTCACATGATTCATAATTAAAATTAACTGGTACTCAGCTTCATCACCCCTCATACCAGGTCAGATTCAGGGACGTCTACAATGTTGAGCGTATCGTGTGGTAAAAACATTCGACTCAGATTTGACTCACACCTCAGAGACTCGAGACTTGTTTTGGACTCACACTTCAGAGACTCTGAGTCAAGTGTGGAGTCTCTGAGGTGTGAGTCCAAAACAAGTCTTGGGTCTCTGAGGTGTGAGTCTGAGTCAAGTGTCGAGTCTCTTAGGTGCAAGTATGAGTCGAGTCTCTTGGGTGCGAATCTGAGTCGAGTGTCGAGTCTCTTAGGTGCAAGTCTGAGTCAAGTGTCAAGTCTCTTAGGTGCAAGTCTGAGTCGAGTGTCGAGTCTCTTAGGTGCAAGTCTGAGTCGAGTGTTGAGTCTCTTAGGTGCGAGTCTAAGTGTCGAGTCTCTTAGGTGCGAGTCTGAGTCAAGTGTCGAGTCTCTTAGGTGCAAGTCTGAGTCGAGTGTCGAGTCTTTTAGGTGCAAGTCTGAGTCGAGTGTCAAGTCTCTTAGATGCGAGTCTAAGTCAAGTGTCGAGTCTCTTAGGTGCGAGTCTGAGTCAAGTGTCGAGTCTCTTAGGTGCAAGTCTAAGTCGAGTGTCGAGTCTTTTAGGTGCAAGTCTGAGTCGAGTGTCGAGTCTCTTAGGTGCAAGTATGAGTCGAGTGTCGAGTCTCTTAGGTGCAAGTCTAAGTCGAGTGTCGAGTCTTTTAGGTGCAAGTCTGAGTCGAGTGTTGAGTCTCTTAGGTGCGAGTCTGAGTCAAGTGTCGAGTCTCTGAGGTGTGAGTCCAAAACAAGTCTCGGGTCTCTGAGGTGTGAGTCTGTGTCGAGTGTCTTAGGTGCGAGTCTGAGTCGAGTGTCAAATCTCTTAGGTGATCTGTGTGTCTCCTTGCCGAGCTGAACAGTGGATCCTTCCTGTCCAGTTTGAAGCTGGTACAAGGTCAACCTTGAACTGTTTGTCTGTCTTCTGGACCAGTTCAACCTCCATGGAGCCACCAGCATGTGCCTTTGATCGTCCTGCTGTACCAGAAAGCTCCACCTGCCTCTGCCACCCTCCTGATGAGATTGAAATCCAGTCGTGGATTTAATTGTCACTCTTTTTAGATATTGTCTTAAATTCTTTTAGATAATTCTCAACCCAACTTTGTTTCTTTATTCATTATTCTCATAATTCTTATTGTTTGTGTTGTGTTGTTTTGCTACCTGGGCGTTTCTCAGCGAAAATGGATGGGTTCCCCTTTTGAGTCTTGGTTCCTCTCAAGGACACTTGCCACTGTCACCATGTTTGCTCACCAGGGGCTTGGACCTGGACTTCTGTAAAGCTGCTTTGTGGCAATGTCCTTTGTAAAAAAGTGCTTTACGAATGAATTTGAAGTTTGTGTAACCAGTTTTCTGTGTACTGTAAGACTTGTGCTGCAAGGGCTGAGAAGGACCCTTGCCAGAAAAAGGACCAACAGGCTCATCATAACATTTTTCCAAAATTGGGCTCTTATGTTGGATGGCGTTATCTTCAGGTGGTAAAAGAAAGGCGGATGAAGACGTGCGCTGAGTAGCAAGACATTTTTAGGAGGATCGACTGGGTAAACTAGGAACAAATGTCAAACAAACCACAGCCTTTTTCTTCACGTGCTGAGATTCCCTTGTGAGACTGGAAATGTGAATCCTCCCTGTGACAGCAAAGGGACAACAGCGAGCATCCTTAGACTGGAATATTTGCACCGGATAAGTTTACAGATCATTTTTCACTTCTGTAAGTCTGTATGATCTACTAAGGTGGAATTAGTGATGATAGCATTTGTTTAAATGCGGCAATAAATTATTTTAGGTATGAAATAACTGAACTTTGGGAGGAGGGCCACGCCTAAAGCTCCTCCTCATTCCAGTGCAACGTCCTGTACATTTCTACATCTACCTTCTGTTTCTTGTGATGAAGACTTCACTCCCCACCAACATCTCCTCCCTGTTCCTCAGTCCTACCTCAGAGAACTCCAGCCCCTGTTCTCTGAGTTCTTTCCTCTTCTGCACTCAGTCTCCTCATATACTACAACCATCTGTTGAAGGCATGGTCTTAGCAGTCACACACACAACCATGCGTGCATAAACACACACACAGTCCAAAGTAAGTGTGTTAGACCCAGTCAGGCCCCTGATGTTGGTCTTTTGTTTTGGTCCAGATCCAAACTCACAATGTGTGAGCTGGACTGGCCACAGTGCTGGAGCTGTGAGTGTTTGTGATGTGATATTTTATTTGTAGTGTTTTTCTCTTTAAATTCTTTGGTCTCTTTTCCACATTCTGATGGTATGAAGCAGTGAGGAAACTGTTCTAGGTCATACTCTCCCCAGCTTTCTGCTAAAGCACTGGACTGGACCACCGTTTCAGCACTTTTCCCACAGTCCACCAAGACGTACTCCATAAATCTAAGCCCTTCTAGGAGTTCCCAAACCACTAAAATGCATGACTCACTGTCTATAAAAAGAAGCAGCTATTAAAGCAATACACACACGCACAATATTCTAAACCGCTTATCCTTCTGGGTCACGGGGATTAAAGCGATAGTTAAATCAAGTTTTATACTATTTTCCCCTAGCCCCAAGACATATTTGTCAAATCAGGCCTCAGAATTAGGGATGCACTGAAATGTTGGATACCAAAAATGTTTTGGCCAAAAAACGATAAAATGGAAAAATTGCACGTTATGTTTTTTGCCAAAAATTGCACTTTAGGTTTTTTTGCCAAAAATAACAAAAAATTGCACTTTATGTTTTTTGCCAAAAGTGGTAAAATGGCACTTTAGGTTTTTGGCCAAAAATAATAAAAATTGCACTTTATGCTTTTTGCCAAAAATGGTCAAAATCGCGCTTTAGATTTTTAATTTAAGTGACCCTTATTAGTCCCACAACGGGGAAGTCTCACCTCCACATTTAACCCATCCGTGCAGTGAAACACCACATACACACTAGTGAACACACACACACTAGGGGGCAGTGAGCACACTTGCCCAGAGCGGTGGGCAGCCCTATCCACAGCACTAGGGGAGCAGTTGGGGGTTAGGTGTCTTGCTCAAGGGCACTTCAGTCACGTACTGTCGGCTCAGGGGATCGAACAGGCGACCTTCTGGTCACAAGGCTGGTTCCCTAATGACCCATGACTGCCCCATTTTAGCCAAAAATAGTAAAAATGCACTTTAACTTTTTTGCCAAAAATGGTAAAAATGGCACTTGAGATTTTTGACTAAAAGAGAAAAATGGCAAAATAATTGCCTGAGAAATGAAATGAAATGAAAATGAGAAATAAGGATTAAAACCACTGTTTGTTTTCTTTGCTCTCCTGCACTGTTTGAGCAGCAATAGTGATAATTTCAGGCTTGTTGAACTTCTTCACAGATAATATGAGGAACAACAGACACAAGATTTATAATCTCTGTTCGTGTGAAGTATCAAGAGGAGATACAACACACAAGAACTTCTCCACCACAGGTTTGATAGCACCTGAAAACGCACTATGCTAATTGGTGGGGCATGAGCTTCCTTCACCAAAAAAACTCCCTCAAGCAAACCCTCCTTTGGCTGGAGAACAGAGAGAAAAGGCAGGTTTTCCCGTGTCATAGTGGCTCTGACAGATCAGTCCAAACACACCTGATGTCAAACCCTGTAAATCCTCCTTTATCCTCCGTGGACGGATCCTGCCAGCGCCTCCGTGACTCAAGACTCTCTAAAATCTTTGATCCAGAGTGGAGAACAGAGGGGTTTCTGTGTCTGCAGCGCCCCCCGGCAGTGCTGAGCATTATCGCGGTCAGGAGAGCCGCAGGAACGTCCATTTGAAGCTGAAGTGGACGGATCAGTCCTGATCTCCTGGCCTGTTGAGCTGCCTTCAGTGAGGCGAGAGCGGCTGATAGTTCTGTCTTTTACAGCACTCTGTGATTTTCACCAGGACAGCTCAGTTCTGGAATAGACTAGCGACTGACGATGGTGGATTAAAGTGGACAGATTGGTGGTGAAGGGCCTGACCAATATAAACTTTTTGTCACCAGTATCGATTTGAAAGAGCTAAAGATTCTGACAGACATTCGTTTCAGTTGATGTAATTTTTCATGAATATAATTTAACTTTAACTAAACAGTGATTTTACTAGCTGACTGATGTGTGAAATCAGAGACTCGTATGTAATATAAATCTAAAACAAACCACTCATTAATGACCTCATCATGACTTCACCTTAAAACTTCCCATTCCACATGTGAAAACCGTGTGATTACTTGTGAACATGTGGTTTTAGCAAACTACACGTGAAATCAATGTGACTTTTCTGTAATGTTTACCTTAAAACATCCTGTTTTGCTTTTTAGTATTTTTCTTTCACTTTGTAGTTTATATACACTTTAAAAAGATGGTTCTTCCAGGGTTCTTCAGTAATGGCAGTGGATCAGACACAGCAGTGCTGCTGGAGTTTTTAAACACTGTGTCCACTCACTGTCCACTCTATTAGACACTCCTACCAGGTCGGTCCACCTTGTAGATGTAAAGTCAGAGACGATAGCTCATCTGCTGCTGCACAGTTTGTGTTGGTCATCCTCTAGTCTTTCATCAGTGGTCACAGGACGCTGCCCACAGGACGCTGTTGGCTGGATATTTTTGGTTCTCACTCCAGCAGCAACACTGAGGTGTTTAAAAACTCCAGCAGCACTGCTGTGTCTGATCCACTCAGACCAGCGCAACACACACCAGCACACCACCACCACATCAGTGTTACTGCAGTGCTGAGAATGACCCACCACCCAAATAATACCTGCTCTGTGGGGGTGATGACCATTGAAGAACAGGGTAACAAAGTATGCAGAGAAACAGATGGACTACAGTCTGTAACTGTAGAACTACAGAGTGAAACTCTATGGTCAGTGGAGCTGATAAGTGAGTGTAGAAACAAGGAGGTGGTTTTAATGTTATTGCTGTGTATAAAACCCAGTATTATTTACTGTATATTACAGAGTGATATGGAGTCTGTATGCTGGCAGCCATTGCTGATTTATTTGCGCAGTGCTTTCTGCACAGACTCCTTCAACAGCAGCGCTGCAGAAGTGAAACTGATCTGTTCTTGGCAGAACAGGAAGGGGGTTTTTCCACTTTAGAGCGATTGAAGAGCAGATTTCATACACGGTGAAATTTCTTTCAGCTTAGTTTGGTCACACAAGCTGAGCAGCACATTCAGAAAGCAAAAGCATTTCTCGCTGTGTTTCTGAGGACATACGATCACACCGGCGTCATATGATCAGTCAGGTGAATTCCCCTCTCTCAACTCCACACACACTCAGAGCTCAGTGTTTGTCTTGGAGATGGTGGTATTCTTGCCGCATGAGCTCTCTGTGATCATCTTCCATGACAACCCGTTTTTGTTCTCTGTTTGGCTGGTTTGTGCGTAGCGTCTTCCTCATTGTACAAACGCCCTGCGGTTATAAGTTGTGTTTGTGAGCCTGAAATGGCTCATTATTACTCACACACTTCTGCCAGAATCACCGCTGATTCACTCCTCTTCCTGGAAACGTCTGATCTGCTTCACTGCTGCTAACAGTGTCGTCATCTGTACAGCAGCTTCAATCTGTGCTAATGTGCTTTAGTCCATGTTCATACCTGTACAGACATCTGATATGTGGTGATATATAAGGATTTAAAATATATGACATGTATTAACGTGTGTGGATTTCCCATATATCCAGTGTATTTTTGTCACATATGGATATAAATGACAAATTAATGCCGTATATTTTCAAATATGGGATATATATTTGAGCCAGATGTCAAGATATATATGTACAAACATACCTGTGTAACGCATTTATTTAACAGTGTATGATAGAAAACATGAATTACTCGTATGCTAGCATCCTGTTATACAGCTTCTGGTTGTCCACACTTGTACGCAAGACTGTATACATATGAATATGAATGTAAACAGCTCAACAGATATAAAATAAGTTTGATTTTATTCACTTTTTAAAATAATATTCAGACATGCGTCTTCCTAGTTTCTTTTACATACTTCATAACATAGTGAAAATTAGTGTAAAATACAATAAAATCATTAAAACATGAAATAAATGGAAATATTGTTTACTATAACATTTAAATAATTTAATAATAAATTTTAATAAAATTAATAATAAAATAATAATAATAATAGTAATAAAAGTTTTAACTGTGGCTCCAGATATCATGCATATGTGTTTACTCACAATCACTATACATATATATATATATATATATATATATATATATATATATATATATATATATATATATAATTTTAGCACATATATCCAATATTTAATATTTACCTAAATGTACACAATATACATGTACATAAATGTTGAAATATTCGCCTGATATGATACATGAGCATATATGGCGCCATATATCAGATTTCCTTAGGGTAAATAACAGTGAGTTAGAAACCACATAATCAAGTTTATTAGACATTACTGAACTCCACATGCTTTGAAGATGATTTACATATGCAGTTAACACCATGCTAATTGGTGGAATGTTGTTGTTATTATTATTTTTACTATTATTATTATTATTTTTATTATTATTATTTATTCCCTTTATTTTATACAGGGGCAGTTTATTCCACTGAGACCTAGGCCTCATCTGCAGTGGAGCCCTGTAAAACATATTTAACAACATAATACAATAATGTAGTAAACAGAGATAATAACAAACATAAAATATCTGAATCAATAAAACAATTAGAATAAACAAAATAAATAAAACAAGTCAGACGTTACACAGAATTACACCTAATGCTCTCATCTACCGAGCTGTTTAAAAGTATTTTAAATGAACTAAAATGTAAGAGGTTATTATTTTAGCACTCAGTTGATGAGAGTGTACATTCAGCACCAGCCAGTCATTGTTTCTAATACATATTTTACTTTTTCTGGCTGAAAGGAAAGATGAAATATCGCGTGGAAGCTGTTTTAGAGCTCTATAAATAAGAATCAATAAATGCTGCTTCCTTCTTCTGTACAAAGACAACAAGCCAGTTTTACAGAACAGCTCACAGTGATGGTTTAACGTCTGTCAGCAGCAATAAAACTCACTGTGATAAACAACATCTAAGGATTCCAGTTTTGACAGAGCTGCATACATATAGATCACAGCACCATAGTCCAACACTGATACAATCGCTGCTGGAACAACTTTTAGACGAGCTCTGTTTCTATATAACAATGCTAATTTAACTCTTTTCTTTATTAACTTGTCAATGTGTGCCTTAAAAGACTGTCATTGATCCAAAATTTCCAAATTGGAACACCGTCAATAACTGTACCATTAAAAGTGTTTGTTATATTATTAAAACTATCACTTCCATGAGCCCTACACAACAAAACAACACACACTTTGTCTTCCTTTCATTTAGCACTAAGTAAAGAATAAGTAAAGATTTCTGCAACAAATGAAAGTCTTTCTGTGAATGTTCCACGGCTGGTGTTACAGAGGAGGTCCAAGAATGCATGACGGCATCAACTGCATAAACATGAGCTCTACAGTTTTCAGTGTATTTTCCAGTTTCATTAATATATAATGTAAACAGCACTGGCCCACGGATAGAGCCCTGTGGATCCCCATTAGCAATTTCCAAAATTTCACAACACATTGAAATCTATTTATGAGATAATTCTGGAACCAACTGAGTGTCTGCTGATCAAAGCCAACAGAAAGCAGCCTTTGTATAAGCAAATCATGATCAGCCGTATCAAAAGCCTTTGAAAGGTCTATAAAAAGAGCAACACGCTGCTGAGCACAAGCGCTATTATTTACAAAGAGAGTAACTGCAGAAGCAGAACTGTGGTCTGAGCTAAACCCGACTAAAAATGATCTAAAACATGCTCTCTTAGTAGAACACTGCACAAATGTGTATTAATAAGAGACTCTGCTTTTTTATTGTCTGTTATTGTGTGTGTTATTGTGTGTGTTGTGTGTGTGTTGTGTGTGTTATTGTGTGTGTTGAGTGTGTTATTGTGTGTGTTGTTGTGTTTCTGAGATAGTTGGAATGACTGGAATGTCTTTCATTAGCATCTCATCACTGACCTCATTCAACACACTGCCTCTCTATAGAGACCCTCTAACACACAGCACAAAACCTCCACAGAACCTCTAAACAACTTCTACAGAACATTCTATATAACCTCTACAGAACCTCCACAATCTCTACAGAACCTCTAAATAATCTCTATAGAACCCCCATAACCTCCACAGAACCTCTTAACAACCTCTACAGAACCTTTAAATAACCTCTACAGAACCTCTGAACAACCTCAACAGAACCTCTAAACAACCTCTAAAGAGCATTTTATATAACCTCTACAGAACCTCCACAACATCTACAGAACCTCTAAATAACCTCTACAGAACCTCCACAATCTTTACAGAACCTCTAATCTCTACAGAACACCAACAACCTCTGTAGAACCTCTAAATAACCTCTACAGAACCTCTAAACAACCTCTGTAGAACCTCTAAACAATCTCTACAGAACATTCTATATAACCTCTACAGAACCTCCACAATCTCTACAGAACCCTTTAAATGGTCTCTACAGAACCCCAAGAACCTCCACAGAACCTCTAAACAACCCCTACAGAACCTTTAAATAACCTCTATAGAACCTGTAAACAACCTCCACAGTACCTCTAAACAACCTCTACAGAATCCAAATAACCTCTACAGAATGTCTGAATAATATCTATAGAACCTCCAACCGCTAACATTTTTTGCTAGACAGTGAAGCTTCAAAATTGGCCTATAATTATTTAAAACAAGCTACATTAGCCTCGTGAGCTAAAACTAATGAGACAAACTTCAGACACTGAACACATCTTGGCTGATTGGCTGTTTCTGAGGTATAGAGACCAAACTTCTTTAAAAGAATTGGCTACAATGCTAATACACCAATCAGGCATAACATTATGACCACCTCCTTGTTTCTACACTCATTGTCCATTTTATCAGCTCCACTTACTATATAGGTGCACTTTGTAGTTCTACAGTTACAGACTGTAGTCCATCTGTTTCTCTGATACTTTGTTAGCCCCCTTTTACCCTGTTCTTCAGTGGTCAGGACCCCCATGGACCCTCACAGAGCAGGTACTATTTGGGTGGTGGATCATTCTCAGCACTGCAGTAATGTTACACTGTTTTTGTTGAGATACATAAGATAAAACAGGCCGTGCAGTGCACCTCACGTTTTTTGAGCCTTTAGAAAAGTGTTATAGAGCTGCTCTTAGCTGTGTGGAAATGCTCCACATTTTTAGAAGGTCTTCTTCTTAAATTAATATTTGATAGCTCAACTTGGTAGTTGTAATAAAAATATATCAGATCAGCGTTGACTGATAGAAAAGTGGTATCGTGCGATCAGGACAGATGAACTCTTTGACCGTATTTTGAAGAACTGAAGAACTGATTCTCCGTGACTAATAAAACTCATATGAACGCTGTGAATGAACACAGTCGCTCTGTTAGAGTCTCACAGGATACAGTGCAGAGTATCAGCTACAGCTAAATCAGATTATATCAGTCATTTAACCTTCATAGAGAGCAGCAGAGTTCAGCTAACCTGGAGAAACCAGGCTCAGTTAGAGAGAGAGAGAGAGAGAGAGACCTACATAAGTACAAGTACCTATATAATCAATGCCATTTACCTCACTGCCAAAATTATAAAAGTAAAATCAAGGCTGAAGAGAGGGAGAGTAAGGGGGGGAGAGAGAGATGAAGAGATCCTGAGGGGCAGGATTCTCTCTCTCTGTCTCACATTAAAACTAATTATGCTGAGATTAACACAGCAGTGGTGTGAAACAAGGACTCACACTCTACACCACACACACACACACACACACACACACATAGTGCACCACACACACTCAGAGGGAGACAACACACACTCATCCTCCACGCCCGGCCCCCGCTGTGGTCACTGCTCCAGTCTGTGGGCTCTGGTCATTATGAGTAATGGATTTTCATGCTGCAGTGGCAGCCGGAGTGTTATTGTGTGTGTTGTGTGTGTTATTGTGTGTGTTGTGTGTGTTATTGTGTGTGTTGTGTGTGTTATTGTGTGTGTTGTTGTGTTTCTGAGATTGTTGGAATGACTGGAATGTCTTTCATTAGCATCTCATCACTGACCTCATTCAACACACTGCCTCTCTATAGAGACCCTCTAACGCACCGCGCAAAACCTCCACAGAACCTCTAAACAACTTCTACAGAACATTCTATATAACCTCTACAGAACCTCCACAATCTCTACAGATCCTCTCAATAATCTCTACAGAACCCCAACAACCTCCACAGAACCTCTTAACAACCTCTACAGAACATTTAAACAACCTCCACAGAACCTCTAAACAATCTCTATAGAACCTCTGAACAACCTCAACAGAACCTCTAAACAACATCTACAGAACCTTTAAACAACCTCTACAGAACCTCTAAACAATCTCTACAGAACCCCCGCAACCTCTACAGAACCTCTAAATAATCTCTACAGAACTGCAACAACCTCTACAGAACCTCTATTCAACCTCCACAGAACCCCTACAACCTTCACAGACCTGCTAAACAGTCTCTACAGAAGCTCAACAGCTTCTCCAGAACATCTAAATCACCTCTACAGAACCTCTAAACAGCTTCTAAACAACCACTGCAGTACCTCTAAACACACAGTACACTCTAAATAACCTCTACAGAGGAACCTCTTCAGATGTTCTACAATAGATCCTCTAAATGTTTCCTTATAGGGTCAGAATACACTCAGCACAGTCTGAAGTATGAGAGAAAAATCTGAAGATTTTAGGACCCTTAATGATCACAGCCCACCAAAATCAGCCTGTGTTGTCGAAGGACGCCCCACAGTGAGCTCATTAAAATATTCCCTCTGATAGAGTCTCCACAAAAACCAGCCTGCGCTCTGTGGTAGCTGATCAAAGCAGATGTTCCATGATGATTTTTCAAAACCAGCACAGTCAGCTCAGCAGAATGGAATGTTTTCTCCGTCAGACCCTCAATGTCAACACACTGAAGCCTCTTAAAGGAAGAGCCACATACGGGGAGTCCATGTGACCATGACCGATTACTCTGGCATTTGAGGAAAAACCATGACGATGCCTTTGAGGAACCTCGCTAATTTGATGAGTTCCTCAAAGGCGTTCGGCGTCTCGATGGTGGTTTTCCTCAAATGCCAGAGAAGCTGCATCTGGAGCAGCTTGAGTGTCAGTTCTGGAGTTGGAGAGGAACCAAACTGCAGCTCACTAAGTTCAGGAATGAATGGAAGAGGGGGCAGACAGACAGACAGTCAGTCAGACAGACAGACAGACAGATAGATAGATAGAATGACATAAATTAGGCAGAAATAGATAATTTAGATTAAACTGTGAGAGAGAAGGAATAAAGTATATCTATTGCATATTTACATAGCATAGCATGTATGCTATGCTTACGTGCTCCTCCTCAGGAGCTCCTCTTTGCCTTGATGCAGATTTGCTCACTTACTTACTCGTTTCATTCAAGCAGCTCCTCCACCTGAGATGCTTTTCTAAAGAAGATGCACAAATTTATACAGTCTTAGAAACAAAGATCAAGCATTTCAGAGTGAGACGTCAGATCTAAATGTCTGTAAGATTATGGAAAACAGAAATTCAGTCAGGAGGGTCTGATATTGTTTGCATTTAAGTGCACATTATAGAAGCAGAAACAAAAGGACTTTGTGTATTGAGCGGTTTCTGGATGGAGACGTTTGTTTTTGAGGGATCTGCAGCTGCTTTGTGTGGAATTCGAGCTGAAGCATATGTGCTGCATGTGTGAATGTGGCACAGAAAGGCCGAAGCAGAGCAGCATGTGTGTGTTAGTGTTCATACCGGAGTAAAGAGGCCTCAGAGCGGAGCAGACTAGGCTAATCACCAGCGATTCTGTCTCAAACAGCAGAGTAGATGTTTAGATCTTAAGATGAGTGGACGCTAGTTATTTATTCTGAAAATTGAAAACATTTCGAACGTGGGGTCAGTCTTTTACTACATTTCTGGTATTTTGGTAAGACCAGGAGTTCTCAAACTTTTATTTTCACTCAGTTTGCTGTTCTTTTAAAGTGTAAATCACTGCTGTCGGAACAAAACCTTGTGTGTCCATTTTTGCCGTTTTTGGTTTTTGACATAAGTGCCTGTTGCCCTTTACATTATGTGTACATTTCATGAAGAATGGACTAAAAGAAACGACCCAAAAATACTTGGAAAAAAGTCTCGACTTACATTAAAAGTAAAGTAGGTTTTTTCCTTCTCCTGTAAAGTTACCATTTTGGAGAGCAAAAGTATGAGACAAGCAAACGTCTACTCTTACACAGTCAGATTGTCTTAGAGAAGCATAATAATATAATATAATATTGATGTTAATGAATACATTAACACATTTCATTCATATCTCACTGGATGTTATGAGTCTGTGCTGTCAGCTAGTTTAGTTTAGCTATCGAGCTCTGAACTCCGATCACTGCCACTTTCGGCAGAATTCTTTCTGATGCATTACTCAAATATTCGACTGTTCGGATGTTTTTAATTGGGTAGGTGTTCAGTTTTTAATTTTGGAATTCAAACGTTTGTTTTGGGTTTTATTTGCTAAATGTGGGCTATCAGTAAAACGAACTGCTGATCACTGTAACGTTTGGGGTTCTCTGGAAAAACTTAGACGACTCGAGGTTTGGGTCCATAACGCAGTTTTGTTTTTAATTTGCTGAAAACAACATCAGATGCAGCGAGAAGCAACACAGCCTCTCCAGCGCTAACAGCTAAAAACACAGCCCTCTGCTCTACTCCCCCCGCATTCAGGCTCTTCAACAAGTCCTTGTATGAATGAACCTAAAACAGCCCAACATTACTTCTCTTTAAAACACTGAACTGCTTACAGTGTGGCAAGGCGGTACAGTCTGTCAGCACATTCTTGTACTATATACACATGGTCAGGACCCCCATGGACCCTCACAGAGCAGGTACTATTTGGGTGGTGGATAATAGATGTGTCTGATCCACTTGTACCAGCACAACACACACTAACACACCACCACCACGTCAGTGTTACTGCAGTGCTGAGAATGATCCACCACCCAAATAGTACCTGCTCTGTGAGGGTCTAAAGTATAAAACCATCTCAGCTCGGGCGCCAGACACCATCACTCACAGCATGTATTCCCATCGCAGCTGCAGACAGCACCCCCTGTATGGGACCCTCACTAGGGCCAGCATGTTGCCCTTCGTACCTGGAGTTAGACCCCCTCCGTGAAGCGTGGTTAACCCGTGCATGCACTGTGCTGTTATCCCCCCAGCCCACTGTTAAGAGAGGCTAGCAGGCTGGTAGACGGAGCGAAGCCACTCTATGAGCGCTCTGCAAGGAAAACAGCGAGACTGAATTGGATTTTACAGGAGGTGAAGTTGCAGCTGTGCTTTCAACACTGGTGTCAGACGTGGATTTTCTGGACAACACAGATTTCCCCACTCCCCATGGGGCGAAGCTTTGAATATTCACCGTTGATTTCTGCTCCAGAGCCCAAAAAATGGTGTTCAGGACAGCCCTAAATTCTAGGGGCTTATAGCTTGTGGCAAACAGCGAACAGTTAACTCAAAGAGCTTTGAGCACCTTCCATAAATGTTCACACATACTGTGCTTCTGATCTAGAACTGCTCTCATGGAAAAACAAAAAACATGCATTGAAGGGTCTCCATCACAACCCACTCAACCCCACACTGACCCACAGTTTGAAGACCACTGCACGGACGATTAGGCAGAAGGAGGGAATTACCCACACAACTGGAAGTTTCGGTTACGAAAAGCAGTCAAACTCCCAAAGCTCAGCCGGATCACACGGATCAGACAGAGCTGGAACTGGACTGGACTGGTTTTTTCTTTTATACACACAGGCAGCATATCTGTGGATGAATGTGTGGTTGGGAAACATCTCTGAAACCTTGCAGGGAGACCTGAAGAGCTGGCAGCTGATTTGGACTTTTATAAACATTATAAAGGCGCTCCTGCATTTGCCAATGTTTAACAAGCTGCTCCTCATCTCTCATTGACCGTATCACTCAGTTACATCACTGTTCGTCTTACAGTACTGGACTTTGCGAAACATTTGACAGTGGGGCCTCTGGACATGTAGTAGATTAGAAGGTTTCACTCTGGAGCTGCAGCAGATTGGACACAGTCAGAAAGGCTTGTGCAATGTTTCTTTGCAGCTGCAGTCTTCCTTAAATTGTGCTGATTATGGCGCAAGTTGGGAGCTGCTATAGATCTGAATAATAAAGACTTGTTTCTCTTCAAACCACCAGATCATCCAGTCAGACTCCCAGTCTGAAAATTTGAATCTGATTTTGAAATGCTGTTCAAAACATCGTAAAATTGAGCTAAAAGTTGGAGAAAGTTAACTTACGTTAGGTGATCTGTAAAAGTCTGAGCTTGTTCCTCACAGCATGGCCAGAAACTGCTCTGAGCAGCTGTGAGCGTGTTGTGTTTGTTCAGTGTGGAATGAAGCTTTTTATCCAGCAAAGAAACAACAAAAACATCAACAGGCATTCAGGGACAAGCGCAGTGTCAAAATCCAACAACAGAATTCCTGAATTCCCAAATCCCAGAGTTCCTGTCTGGTGTGTGTATGCAGGGTGTGGACAGACAGATGGGGTCTTTCCTTTTACCCCAAATCCTAGACATGGTGGTTTGGTCAGTTTTCTGTATACATGAGCAAAATATGTTGCATATTTAAAAATAATAGTCAACGTGAAGCCTAAATTAGTCCATGTTTATAGATCACAGTGTGTCATACAGTGTCAGAAACCACATACTCAGGTCTGTTTGATGATTTAAGCACTCAGTTAGCATCATGCTATTTGGTGGGATATAGGTTCACATTGTTTATTAGCTACTTTAGCCAGTGCTGAAACTAAGGAATCAAACTTCAGACACCAAACATGTTGGCAGATCAGCTACATTTGGGGTAAACTGGAGGAATTTGATTTTTTGTTGAACCTTTCCTTGAAGCTGAGCCAGTTCTGCCAAAATGAGTCAGGAGGGAACATATGAGCTCTGGAGTTCAGGAATGAGGGAGGAATGAGGGAGGAGAGGGGAAGATTTGAGCTGCTGGTCACACACGTCCATTGTACTGAGAGCTTGATGCTTTTTCAGCATATTTGTTTCATAAGATTGCATCACTGCTAACTGCACTCAGCAGCCTGAAACAGGCCCCTTTAGAGCAGGGGTGTCAAACTCAACCACTAAAAAGGCCGTATTCAAAGATCTCAACAAATCCGTGGCCCAGCTGTGTTTTTATTTTATTTTTAACACTTTGCCACGACCCCAACTGGCCGTTGTCTGTTCAAAATATGCCAAACTACAATGGCAAGAAATAGGCACTGAATACTTGAACGATTCAAAAATTATTTGAAATAAAAACTGTTTTAGACAAAAAATAGAGTAGATTAGCTGCAGATAACTGTAAAACCTCTTTATGTCCCCAGTGTACAGTTGTACACCTGGCACCTTTTTTGTGGTGCTGTCCTGTAGATTGTTGTTGGGGAGGGGGTGGGAGCACAAATTATGTTGCGGTGCATACTGGGAACTGTAGTGCAGCTCATGGTGAAATGGGCTAATAATAATACACACACACACACATCTTCTAAGCCGCTTATCCTTCTGGGTCGTGGGGGGAGCTGGAGTCCATCCCAGCAGTCATTGGGTGGAAGGCAGGATACACCCTGGACAGGTCCCCAGTCCATCGCAGGGCAGACAGACAGACATACACATTCACACCTAGGGGCAGTCTAGTGTGTCCAATTGACCTGACTGTGGGAGGAAACTGGAGTACATGGAGGAAAACCACGCAGACACGGGGAGAACATGCAGACTCCACACAGAGAGGACGCTGGTCGCCCAGCCGGGGAATCGAACCCAGGCCCTCCTTGCTGTGAGGCAACAGCACTATAAGAATAATAAAAAATGAAAATAAATAGAACTGTGCCACGGGCCTTTAGAATAAAGTAGAAAAAAATCCATATTTATATTTATACACTTTTAGGTAGGGCTGTTTACTCTGTTTACACTGTTCACACTGTGTTTTTGTCCACCTTATTCCTGCGCCCCATGATGCTTTGACCTTAATGCTGGACAGAACGTCCAGCAAAGCATAAACAGATAAAACATTTAATACTTATAACATCCTAACTTGATAGAAATGTGGGAATTAAAAAAAAATGTAAATTATCTTTGTCGTTGGGATGCTGGAATACCTGTGCACCAAAGTTTGTAGCTTGTAGTTTGCTAATTACACATGCTAATAAAGTCATTTCATTTAAACTGTTTAATTGTATTTACACTGAGAGCCACAGGCAGAGAACCATGAAGCAGAGCCATAACACAGCAGTGTCTAATGTAGAAATCTGTTTTTATAAACCAGTGCTTCAGTAATGCTCCTCTTATGGTAGCTAGCTGTGTTAGCATCAAGCTATCGGAGCTAGCTCAGCGTTATATTGTATATTAATCTCAGCTCTAGTTTAAATACAGACATCTTTAGCTCATAACAGGCATGTAAGCAACATTCTTTACTTCATATGTCTCTGTTTTAAAGTAATGCTTTATTTAGAGGCTCAAACTTGAAGTGTGTCTTTTGTTATTGTAGTGTCAGCCTGTTAGCCGGTTAGCTTTCTGCTACCTGTCCATCCTGCTAGTGAGGGCAGAAACCAGTTATTAAGAGAAAATAACATAAAAAAAGTGAATGTGAGTCTGTGAGGAGCAAACAGTGATGTTTAACTGCCAGTTTATTATCTGGTTGTGTTTAATAGACTCAGATTTTAACGCTAACAGCTGAGTCATTATGAAGCCACAGTCTTGTGTCTGCTGGAGCTCTGAGCTGTTTATGTTTGTAGCGCTTATTGATCTCATCTGTACCGACAGACGCAAACTGCCACTGTCCCAGAAACGACTCAGAGACTTTTAATTAGACAAAGCTATAACTTAGCTTCACTTTCTTTGACTTAATTAAAAACTATACTTCCGTGAGCTGACCGGATAGTTCATCCATAATTGTGAAACACAGTGGTCAGGCGAAAAATAAGGGGATGTGTAAAATTATGCGCTCAGATGTGGGACTGCAAAATGTGTCTTAATCATTATTGGCAGTACTACAATGGCAGAAGTGTTCAATATGTAGATTAGCCTCAGATTAGTCCCTGAATGTTTAACTGTGTGCTTTGAGCATCTTGACCAATCACAGATGTTCTTCTGGTGTTGGGATGAATCAAGGCATTTATATGAAATCATTTTTTGATACATATTCTGCTTTTGCTAACTTTGGAAGAAGCTCAAGCAGGACAGTGTATCCACCCAGTGCTTCTGTAAACGCAGTGTCTCTGTTCACCCCTAGGAGGCGCTTGTGTTCTCCTATAAGCCTGGGGGCCCCCCTGTTCCTCCGCCTCATTGGGTGAGCAACTGCAGCTACCTGTTTCTGTGTTGATTGACAGGGTGTTGCCCTGCCCGCTCCTTCCTTCAGGTCCCTTCATCGTCATTTTGCCCTTACTGCCCCTGACATATTGGAATGGATATCCACACTTCAGTCATGCCCTGATTGGCTATCCACACTTCAGTTACTCTCTGATTGGCTATCCACACTTCACTTACTCTCTGATTGGCCATCCACACTTTAGTCATGCCCTGATTGGCTATCCACAGTTTAGTCACGCCCTGATTGGCTATCCACACTATAGTCACGCCCTGATTGCCTATCCACGCTTCACTCATACTCTGTTTTGCTATCTACACATCAGCTGCACTCTGATTGGCTATCCACACTTTAGTCAGGCCCTGATTGGCTATCCACATTTCAGTTATGCCCTGATTAGCCATCCACACTTCAGTTACTCTTTGATTGGCCATCCACACTTTAGTCACACCCTAACTGGCTATCCACACTTTAGTCAGGCCCTGATTGGCTATCTACATTTCAGTTGTGCTCTGATTGGCTATCCACATTTTAGTTACGCTCTGATTGGCTATCCACACTTCAGTCACACTCTGATTGGCTATCCACACTATAGTCATGCCCTGATTGCCTATCCACACTTCACTCACACTCCGTTTTGCTATCCACACTTCAGTTACTCTCTGATTGGCTGTCCACACTTTAGTCATGTCCTAATTGGCTATCCACATTTCAGTTATGCTCTGATTGGCTATTCACACTTCATTTACTCTCTGATCGGCTATGCACACTTCACTCACACTCTGATTGGATAGACAAAAAGCAAGATATAGTCATTAGATTGACAAAAAGCATCCCATCTTTAAAAGTTATTCATTTGAAGTTAGTAAACAAAACACTCTCCTATGTATTTCAGACAGGTATATCATTTTGTTTCCCATGGGTGTGTTTTTGTTGTAGCACTGTTTTGACAATTGCCTGCCCCCTACACATCACACTAAAACAGCAGTCTGTGATTGGTCGTTTTGCATGCTAGTCAAAAGGCCCCTTCCTGTCAAAGTAAGCGGTTTTTGACCACAAGCGAAACCCACCAGACTCTGAAGATAGGCAGAAGTCCGGCTTGCGAGACTAGCATAATAGCGACTATGAATACAATAACCACACGCTTATGGCAACTTCTTACCTCAAGATAGTTTTTTTGTTCATTACTGTTTCTAGTCCGTCTTTTTATGCAGGTGAAAACAGACTGCAAGGCTAACTCTTATTCTTCTCTCTCTCCCTCTGTCCTTCTCTCTCTGCCTGTCTCTGTCTCAGGGCAGCGATAGTGAATACGAAGTCGATCCGAATCGTCAGAAGACGCACTCCTTCGTCAATCACTACATCAGTGATCCCACCTACTACAACTCTTGGCGCCGGCAGCAAAAGGGCATTTCTCGGGCTCAGGCCTACAGCTACACCGAGTCTGAGTCCGGAGAGGCCGAGCACTCCACTGTCCCCCCGCCGCTGCCTCCGCTGCCCCCCCAGCCTCCCCAACTGCAGCCACAGCCCCAGCCCCAGCCCCAGCCCCAGGCCCAGCCGCAGGCCCAGAGCCAGGCCAGCCTCTTCAGGCCCAAAGGCAGCCGGACTCCTACTCCGTCCCAGCAGAGCGCTAACTCGCCCGGCCAGCAGGGGGCGCTTTACCGGCCCCCCAGCAGCCTGGCCCCCGGCCCTCGCCCCCCCATCGCTGGATTCTCCTCTTTCGTCTGACGGGGTGACTAATCAAGGAAAAAATGAGGGAGGGGCATCCTGTCCCGCCATTTTCACCCCCAAAACAAAAGCCTAATTTGTGTCTCTAGTGGAGCAACAAACAACAACCAGATCTGTTTTTCATATTACAGTTTTTTTTGTTTTGCTTTGATTTTTTGTTTGTTTGATTTTGTAAATCACATACCACATTTCCTTTTTTAATAACTTTGGTTTTTTGCTAATTGTGTGCTTCTTATATAGACAAACACTGTAACAGCACTGCTTTATTTATACTAGTCTGGGTTTGTTTTCATTCATTTGTAGATTTTCTTTTCTGATTTGTAGATTTCCTTTACATTATTTTTGCTGCATGTGCTGCATGGGTTTGTATTTGTTTTTCCCCTCATTTTTGTTGATTCATCATCACCCAACACCCAAACGAAACAATCAACAAAAGCTAAAAGAGAATGAATACGATTCCTTAAAAGAAAAAAACAAAGGCCTACTGAAGTGAATTGTGGCTGCCCGCATTTGGAGGACGAGCAGCGTCGGTTCTCGGCAAACGGATAAAACAGAACAGCGTCGAACTTTACCAACATTTCTGAAAGCTAACGTGCAGCTCTGTCATCTAAAGCTTCTTGGGGCCGCAAACATTGGAAAGAGCTTGTTTGCTCTTCGCATGCATTTCTGGAGTGAAGTCAGTGCTTGATGATGTCACAGGTCAAACTTCCCTGGTGCTTTGATATCCTCTTTGGTCACTGGGGTGCTTCAGTCCAGCTGGAGCTTGGAGCGTCCGTCAGAGGGTCGGAGTCGGACTGAGTTTTTTTGTACTTTCGGTGTTTTCGGAGGCAAAATGAAGATTGTCGATCAAACGCAAAGCTGTGAAACCAAGAGGCCGATTATCATTATTATTAATATTATTGATATTATTATTATTATTATTCCAAATTTACACACTATTGGAGCACCTTCGCAGTCTGCGAGTCTTTTAATGTCAATCACAGGTGTGCTAGCGTGGGTGAGAGAGAGAATTTGTCGTTCCTGATGTCACTTCCTTAGCTTACCAGCAAGCTATTATCATTAGCATCACCAACAGTGACATCACACCATGAACAACAGTGATGCACCAATGTGTGTGTGTGTGTGCCTTTGCGCAAAAAAACAGGCCCCGCCTCCTGACGCTGACATCATCTATGGCTTCTTTGGTCGTCAGCCAGGAAGTGATGTCACAAAAACTGATGTCATCTCTAGGATTGTGTAAACAACATGACTGTATCGTCCCTGTATGGATTGCGTGATGTGTGTGTGTATGTGTGTGTGTGTGTGTGTGTGTGTGTGCGTGTGTGTGTGTGCATTCCATAGGACTAAAGGACCTGAGTGAAACCAGCGGCTCCACAACTCAGCACTTAACCCACAGTGTTAAAGAAAAGGCTAACTGTATTTTTGTGCTTTATGAAAATGTCCTGAGCATTTTCTTGCTTTTGTTTTCCCTGTGAAGTGATTTCACTCTACACACTCTGTCGCATTCTGAATCTGGATGAACAGGATATTCCCAAATAAATTATTATTCCAAGGGAAGAGACTGAAATCTGAGATTTGGTGGGTGGCGAGAGGAGCGTTTCAGCTTTACGTTTATGGCTTCAGTCCAGCCTTCTCTGACACACACTACCACTACCGAGCGTCCACAGCGTCCACCTTATATGGCACATTATTAGGGGTTGCATGATGTGGTCAACTAATACAGGGGTTCCCAAACCCTTTACAACCCACTGCCCACTCAAACGGCCACAAGGACTCCCGTGGCCTGCAAGAAGATTGTACCGATCTGATAAATTTGTTTGTCTCATCTATTGAGATAGCTGATCTTGTTTGGCAGCTATCAGGTGGTGGATGAGCGGAAAGCTGCAGACGGAGTTCTGGCTCAGTTTAGATGTTTGCTGTGTTTAGTGACAGCATGAATTGTTTGGATTCGAAGCTTCATCTGATGAGGCTTTTGAGTGTAGAGCACAGAGTGGAGGTGGCTTGTTTTCAGTCCCCGTACACGTGGAACCCAGCGCATGCTACTCACTGCTGTATTTTCTTCGTTTCGGTTTATTTTTGCTTTTCAGTCTGAAATACAGTGACCTGTAGATGGCCCAGCCTCAGGATTATATCAGCAAGCTCGGTATAAATGTATTTTATTCTTGCAAGTCATTATCACAATATTTGTCGTATTTAAAATGACATATGGCTACATGTTTATATAAATGTTGATCAGACATAAAACTGATGTCCAACGGCCCCCTAGCAGTACCCCTGCAGCCCACTGGGGGGCCACGACCCACAGATTGAAAACCACTGGACTAATAAATCCACTAGTGGGCGCTGTGGGCTGCAGTCATCTAGTCGAGGTCAGTGCCTGAAAAACAGCAGGGGTAAAAACAGAAGAAGACATCAGAGAACGAGAACAAAAATTAGATTTTCTTCTAAACGCAAAGAACAAAGTACTTAATTAGTGTGGAAATACTACACATTATAAAACCCATTTCACTGGGAACTGTAAAACTGCACTGAAATGTAGGCCAGACTAATTAGTTACTTGCTACCTGTAAACAAAATTCAGGAACCTCCTGAAACTGCATAGCATGGATGTTTTCTAGGTCTGTGTGTCGTTCTAAAAGGCTTACTGGTGTTGAAGGAATAGAACGAGAGGGAGCGTGTTATCGCAAAATAACATAACGGCTGTGATTTGTTCGCCGTAGATCATCACAGCCGTGATGTTATTGGCGATAACACACTCCTCGAGTGTTCTATTGCTTTTATACAACAGTTAAATAAATAAAGTAATAAATTAATAAACTGGGCCGTGAACGCGGCGTTTAATATGTTTTAATGTTCGCAGTTCCTTCACCAAATTATAGTTCCTTAACAAGCAGCTTGTTGCTACGTCAGAGTAACGAGCTCCGCCCACTCGCTGCACAGCCGGCAGTTCGTTCTCCAGCTCCTTACACTAAATTCCCAAACTGTCATCACCACTGAGCAGCTTTTCAGTCGGCAGCTGTGACAGAAAACCACATAACCACACAAAACACAGCTGTGACACAAAACCACAGTAAACAACCTGGAATCAGCCAGAAATGAACCCAATACCATTCGGCAAACGTGTAGTCTGATCTTCAGAGTCTGACCAAATCAGACTGAGCCATAAAACTGCCGCAATATCAAGTTCAGCTCAGTTTTGTCAGTTTTTGCCAGATCAACATTAATGTTGTTTTGTTCCAGCCAGTCTGTAAAGCATCTTACAGCCCATTTAGTTTGGCGAATGGTGTTGGGTTCATTTCTGGCTGATTCCAGGTTGTTTAGCTGTTCTTCTGTCACAGCTGCCGACTGAAAAGCTGCTCAGTGGTGATGACAGTTTGGGAATTTAGTGTCGTCTCATCTTCAGAGTCTGATCAAATCGGCTGTCGGTCAAATGTGATCTTAAAAGTGTCCATTTTCTGTTTGTGGCAAAGTAAGAAGTAAAAATGTTCAAATGGCCTGAGCGTCTCCTACAGCTGTCAAAGTCGTTGCTTAGCAACGGCGCCTCAGCAGAGTGATACAGTGTGTAAAAACGTGATGTTATGGTGAAATAACAGCTCAGTTAGAGACGCTTCTCAACCAATCAGCTTGCGTGGCCGGAACTAATTGTTGTATAATTGCTATTAGCTTTTAGTTTGATAAACAGTTGTTTGTTCCCGTCAAGGTGATAAAACCTGTGCAGGGAAGTGCGGATGTCCGGATCCAGTGTAAACTCTCAGTGAGAGGTGATATTCTGAGTTGATTTTAGTGTGTAGTTCACATCAGACAGTCTGTGCGCTTCTGTCTCTGAGACTGAAAACCTCTGAAACTCTTCTGCAGTCACATCTCACCTCAAACCATCTGACGCTCTTAGGAAACTTCTAACAAAATACTTCTCACAAACGTCTGGAAGGCCTATGATTTTTAACATGGTAACGAAGGCTAGTCGACTACCTTTTTTCAGAATGTTTGATTAGTAAGAAATTGTGTGTCCCAGTCAAATGTTTGGAAAGACTTTAGTTATTTTTATTGTTTTCAGAATAACAGTGAAGACATCAAAACCCAGACGGAATCATGCAATCACCAGGTTTTGACTGGCACTGTGAATAAAAAGGACCAGCCTGCTTTTCAGAAACACATGAGTAACGTAGAGTGATTCAGTATTTACAGGAAACTGGAGAGGATCCTGATCCACTGCAGTCAGGAGGGAGTTTTGCCTTAGGCTACGTTCACATTACCAGGCTGAAGTGGCACAAATACGATTTTTTGCCCTAGTGTGTCTCAGATCTGATGTTTTCAGGGCTGTGTGGACACGCAAGTCTGATCTTTTCAAATCCGACCTGAGCCACTTTCATATGTGGTCCTAGATCGATACATATCCGATTCGTGGCCATGCGACCTTAATGTGACACTATTCGTGCGCCATCATTCAGCGTTACCATGGCAGCAACGCCGAACAGAAGTTAAAGCCTGTAAATGGTGGAAAAGCAACACATCTCACCTTTTTCTCCTTCGTCTCGCTCTAATAATGAAGCTGAGAGCTGATCAGAGTTAATGATCTTCACAGCGAAGCTCGTTCTGCTCGTTAGTTTGTGCTGATGACGCACGTGATTCATTCACGTGACGTTAGTGAGCAGGATGTGCTCATGTGGGTCATTTCAGGACGCCGGTTCACATTAATGACAGATTTGAGTCACTTACCTAAACGAGAGAACAAAAGCAGCAAAAGTGATTCAGTTCTCATTAATGCAAATACAAACACTGCAGTTCAAAGTGTCAGTGTTTGTGACTGACCTGCTCCTGACTGACGTACCAAATGTTAGATCTTTGGTTGTGAGCTGATTTAGTGTGAGGTTGGTGTGGCATTCAGCATGTTTTGAGGAGAAGCTTGATAGATATTGATAAATGTTTTGGAAAGTAAATAGAAAGATATAGAAATAAAGAAAAGAAAATTATGGGAATATAGCGAGAATACACACACACACACACACACACACACACACACACACACACACATATCACTGCTGTTGCAACAAAACCTTGTATTTCCACATTTGTCATTTTTCAGTTTTTGACAAAATTAAAAAAAAAATACCCGTTATCCTTTACATAGTGTGTAAATTTCGTGATGAATGGGCCAAAATTAATTGGAAAAACCTCTGGTTCCATTGACTTGCATTAAAAGTAAAGGAGGTTTTTTCCTTCTCCTGTAAAGTTACCATTTTGGAAATACGAGATTTTGCTTCGACAACAGCAACAAATAGATACATACACATTCTTATAAAAGATGGTTCTTCAAGGGTTCTTATTAAAGACAGTGGTTCTACATAGAACTCAAAAGATTGACATTGTAACAAAAGAAGAACCCTTTCTGGTGCTACATAGAGCCAACAAATTTTTCATCAATCTGAAGAAACATTTCACCATGCAGAGAACCACTCAATCATTCTTAAGTGTTCATCATTCTATATAGGAACATTGTCTTTACTAAAGAACCCTTGAAGAACCATCTTTTTTAAGAATTTATATATATATATATATATATATATATATATATATATATATATATATATATATATACACATAAGAGAAAGAGAAAAGACAAAAGGAAATGGGGAAATAGAGAAACAGAAAAGAAGAAATGGGGAAGAAAGAATTAGAGAAATAGAAAACAGAGAGAGAGAGAGGGAAAGAGAGATAAACAGAGAGACAGACTGATGTTCACACTTTGAAATAACGTTCATCAAACTAGAGATGTTTTGGATGATTACAGAACAGTCTTTATAAACCTCTATTCCATAGTTATTACAGAGGAGCTACTGTAGTAACAGCCATAGTGGACTGATTGTGAACAGGAGCTCCGCCCACACAGCAGCGTTCATAAAGTGCAGCTGTGTTTCACACTTAAAACACCCACAGCTTCCCTTCCTGTGACCACACCTGCAAATGTAGCACTAATTAATGTGTTATATTTCTTTGTTCTGCTCGTTAAATGCTGATACAAACCACGTGGAGATCAGAAGGTTCTCTACCTGCTTTCATTCAGGAAACAGCAGAACCTCAACTACACACACTCAGCTGGATACGGAGCACTGAGTTTAATGTTTCGTTCTGAATGTGAGTCTCTAGATTTACCTAGAAAACACTGCGCACTTCATGGAGGTGTGGAGGCCAGGACAGCTGGGGGACTTCCAGGCACTTTAATTAATTAGTTTGGGATGATTCAGAGTTATGTTTAAAATATAGTGCTGTGGACAGTGTGTGAAAGCCCCCCTGGTATTCGGGGGTCCCGTGTTGTCTGGCTGCTAACTCTCTCACCATAGCGGCTCTGATGCTTCAATGGCAGTAAATGTTTGTTTTATCAGCTGTTCTGCTGTGAAGTCTCTGTTCTAGTGTGGTTCTGCGCTCTTCCTCACATTAACTGAGATCTTCCTCGTCTCCTCTTCCGTCTTCAGTGTGAGAAATGAGGAACAGTCACTCTTCACTCCAAACTCTTGGGAAACTGGGCGAGTTTTCAGATTTACAGGTCTGCTGCAGCTCATTGTAAAGTTTTTCAGAGGAATCCAGGCAGAGTTACAGTTTCTAGGCTATGAAGGACCAACTGGGTGAGCCAGTCTGCTACAGCGCCACCCTGAGGCAGAGCAGTGCTGCAGCTCTAGTTAGTTAAGAACACCAAAGACCGAAGCTGATTGTGGGTGAAGCAGATAAACAACGAACAGTTATAACGTCATAATAAGTTTTCAGGGACCCCCAAGATTTTGATTATGAGACATTCAGGAGATCCAAGAGGTTAATGACCTGGGTTGTAGTACTTGAGACTGGTCTGGAGACCGTGAATGAGTGGTCTTGGTCTGGTCTCGATTTCAGGGAAAGGTGGGCTCAGAAAACTGTTGTGGAGACCAGCCGGTGTAAACTGTTGTGTTTGAAAGCTTTATCCGTAAAGACCCCTGATCAAACAGCCCGGCGCTGCGGCTACATGTTTTCAGTTCTCCTGCAGGTGAAGCTCAGAGCTGCTGGATTTCCTCCATTTCAGTTTTGCTTGCACTGAAAATATAAACATAACTAGCTAGCATTTAGCCAGAACAATCAATATATTGAGCTCAATATAAATATGAGATTTTATTTTTGGAAATAATCAATGATATTTGTCATATCTAAAATTAACTTTGGTTAAATGTGTATTTTTCTTTGTGCAAGAAAAACCTGCAGTACCACCACGGCCCACTGGGGGCACACAGCCCACATGCTGAAAACCACTGCTGTACATGTTTAAATAAAGTCTATTGGTTGAGGATCTGATTGATTTTCCCTGATGGTTTAACTGAGTGTTATTTGTTTGTTGATGTTTATTGGTTCCAAAAAAGCAAGTTGTAATGTTAATATTTCTCTGTTATATTTAATGGATGTAGTTTATGTTTGTTTAACCTCAGCTGGTGATTTTGAGTAAAGAACAGAGAATAACCTCACCACTGCTCCCAGTTACAATGCAAACTATGACTAAAACTATGATTATACATACACATAAATGTGTGTGTGTGTATATACACCGATCAGGCATAACATTATGACCAACTCCTTGTTTCTACGCTCATTGTCCATTTTATCAGCTCCACTTACTATATAGGTGCACTTTGTAGTTCTACAGTTACAGACTGTAGTCCATCTGTTTCTCTGCATACTTTGTTAGCCCCCTTTTACCCTGTTCTTCAGTGGTCAGGACCCCCTTGGACCCTCACAGAGCAGGTACTATTTGGGTGGTGGATCATTCTCAGCACTGCAGTAACACTGATGTGGTGGTGGTGTGTTAGTGTGTGTTGTGCTGGTCTGAGTGGATCAGACACAGCAGTGCTGCTGGAGTTTTTAAACACCTCAGTGTCACTGCTGGACTGAGAATCGTCCACCAACCAAAAATATCCAGCCAACAGCGTCCTGTGGGCAGCGTCCTGATCACTGATGAGGGACTAGAGGATGACCAACACAAACTGTGCAGCAGCAGATGAGCTATCGTCTCTGACTTTACATCTACAAGGTGGACTGACAAGGTAGGAGTGTCTAATAGAGTGGACAGTGAGTTGACACAGTGTTTAAAAACTCCAGCAGCACTGCTGTGTCTGATCCACTCAGACCAGCACAACACACACTAACACACCACCACCACATCAGTGTTACTGCAGTGCTGAGAATGATCCACCACCCAAATAGTACCTGCTCTGTGAGGGTCCAAGGGGGTCCTGACCACTGAAGAACAGGGTAAAAGGGGGCTAACAAAGTATGCAGAGAAACAGATGGACTACAGTCTGTAACTGTAAAACTACAAAGTGCACCTATACAGTAAGTGGAGCTGATATAATGGTCATAATGTTATGCCTGATCAGTGGTGTATATATATATCAAATAAGCATTACCCACCAAACGAAGAGGATGGATCATTTTATAATCATCTTACCAACGACCTCATAGTGAGAAATATTAGATATAATAACTAGATCTATAATGATTTCACATGCCAGCATAGCATTTTTGCAGGGATAAAGAAATAATAACATACAGTGAATGATTTTTCTGCTATAACTCACCTTTACAGTCTTTACAGTGTTAGTCATTATATTCACCTGGTTGAAGATGAATTCTGTTTGTTTAGAGTCTGTACAGTACATGGCTGACCAAGACACCGTTAACATTACAGTACATTACATCACTGTTACTCTGTCTGAGTCAGAGGGGATTTACTGTCACCAGCCTGCTCAGTACATCATATTCACCTCTTCGAGACTATACTCGTACAAAAGATGGTTCTTCTGAAGTTCTTCAGTAAAGACAGTGGTTCTATATAGAACCATGAACACTCAAAGAACCCTACACTCTTTAAAAAGATGGTTCTTCAAGGGTTCTTTAGTAAAGACAATGGTTCTATATAGAACCTTGAACACTCAAGGAACCCTACACTCTTGCAAAAGATGGTTCTGAGGTTCTTTAGTAAAGACAAAGGTTCTATATAGAACCTTGAACACTCGAGGAACCCTATGCTCTTACAAAAGATGGTTCTTCTGAGGTTCTTTAGTAAAGACAGTGGTTCTATATAGAACCTTGAACACTCAAAGAACCCTACACTCTTTTAAAAGATGGTTCTTCAAGAACCATGCTATATAGAACCATGTACAACATCCATCTTTTTTAAAGTGTTGCCCGAGAATGTGTTGCATATAGTTCTTTAAAGAACCTTTTTGAAAAGGGTTCTATATAGCACCAAAACGGTTTGACTATTGTATACAAGCTTGATATGATAACTACAGAAGAACACTTTTTGGCTCTATATAGAACCATATACAACATCCGTGTTGTATATGATTCTCTGTACATCCTTTTTAAAAAAGGGTTCTATATAACACCAAAAAGGGTTCTGCTATTGTCACAATGTCAAGCTTGCTGTGCGCTATAGAAAAATATTCAGGAATGTGCTGTATAGAACCATATACAGCACATAGAACCATATCCATCATCAATCTGAAGAACACATTCATTTAATCATGCAAAGTGTTCATGGTTCTATATAGAACCATTTTCTTTACTGAAGAACCCTTTAAAGAGCCATCTTTTTAGGAGTGTATAGTCTAAGTGGAACACTGTTGTATCTGTTTTCATATATCATATGTTTTCATATTTCATATGAAAACATATGATATCTATTCGTTTTCTAATGTCCGTGTGATTAAAACCAAAAGATGGATTATAATTATGAAGGAGTGTAAAGTGTAAATGAGTCCAGATGGGAAAACAATATTTATTTTTGTGATAAATGAGCGTTTAAAGAGGGCTGTGAGTTACTCTGAGCGTGTCTGTGTGTGTCTGTGAGCTTTGGCTGACGCTGATGATGTTTAGACGCTGTTACTGCTTTAAAATGACTCACCAGTTTGTGACTGCGATTAAAACTCACCCAGTAACTTCTCAGCTCTTTATTTTTCATTTCTCACTTTATTCATGGATGCAGAAACCTTTTTACAGCAGTAAATTACATTACTTGTTTTTATGTTTTATAAAATATACACTACAGGCCAAAAGTTTGGAAGCAAACTAGGTTTATCAAAATAAAAATAAATTTTTCATATCCTATATTTCTTGTTTTTTATTTTTTCTTGAGGGCCACATTTTTAGGGTTTTATGTACGAATAACTCATAATTCGTATTTATGTGATCATAAACATAAAGATTTTGCAACCTTTCTTTATCTCTTACAATTAAACAGGCTGTTTCTGTTACTGTGCCTTTAAGACTGATATATGTAAATGAACTCTGTTCTGATTGGCTGCCCTGTATATTGCCTTGTTTAAAAAGCAGAGCATTAGAACTTTTGTGTGAATGAGAGGGTGTAAATTGCTGTAGGCTAAATGGGTGGGGCTAAAATGCTGTAGGCTGAATGGGTGGGGCTAAACTGCTGTGGGCTGAATGGTTGGAGCTAAAATGCTGTAGACTGAATGGGTGGAGCTAAACTGCTGTAGGCTGAATGGGCAGAGCTAAACTGCTGTAGGCTGAATGGGTGGGGCTAAAATGCTGTAGGCTGAATGGGTGGGGCTAAAATGCTATAGGCTGAATGGGTAGATATATGTAAATGAGTTGGTTTTAATGACACCACAAAAACAGGAATATTCAAATTATTTCTATATACTTTTACTTGCTTGATGCATTTTTTTCTGATTTCAGACAATTTTGCTGTTTTTTAGGAATTAAAATGATTTGAAAAGCAATTGGTCTAAATGACATGACTTAAAACAAGTAAAAATGCATACATGTTGGTTAAGTAATCGTATAACATTCCTACAAAAATCTCGTAATATCAGATGTATTGACTAGATTTAAGGTGTTTTCACTAGCTGTTATTTTTTGCAGTGTAAAATATTCTGGAACAAACTTATTAGGCTGAACTGGATGGTAATGAACATGTGCTGTGTTGGTTGTTAGGAAATTAATTGAAAAATGTTTTGTGAAAAAATCGCTGTTCACCTGATTTTTGAACTGTAGTGTGTATTTGGCTTGTTCTGTTTTGTTCATGTGTGATTTAATGGTGCAGCATCTACACTGCTGTTATCAGCTTTAGCCTCCTGCGCTAACCTGTCAGACCGCCGGTGTGTATGTGTGTGTATGTGTGTGTGTTACACTGAGCTCTGTTGAGACATGATGTGTGTATATCCTTCATTAGCCCATGTGAAAATGTTTTGGTTCACTGACGCCTGTGCTAACTCTACTCTGCAGTGTTCCAGCACTAAACTGGCTAACTGGCTAAACTCTGAATGTGGAATCTGATGTGCGGCAACCTAAGTTTAACTGAGGGAACACAAACTATATCATTTTCTAAATAAAAGTATATAAATCCACCACGTGCCCTGCTGTGTTTCAGTGTTATTGTGTTCTGCTGTGTGTTGCTGTAGCATCTGGAGGGTCTTTAATCACCGCTAGAAGGTTTTTAACCTTCTGGGGTCCACAAACTCAAATTCTCTATCTGTTTGTGTATATTTGTGATGATCCAGCTCAGAAATCCAGTTCAATCATTTCCTGAATCTGTAGAGTCTTTCCATTTCCATTCCATCTCATCACGAGATCATACGAGACTCACATCCGGAGTTATGAGCCTGTGAAGAGGGGCTGAGATACACGTCATCTGCCTCTCACCGTGTGGATTCGTGTGTCCGTCTACATTCTGTGTGAAACTGACCAATGGACACTCAGGAAATCACTAAGAACTGACCATCACGCCGGAAACCCTTCATTCTTCATTCAGTCCACATCGGAGACACGTGTGAAACGGCGTGCAGAGAGTTTACAGCTGCTGAAGTTGCTGCAGCAGTTTTGGAAAGTAGTGATGAAGATAACGGAGCATTTTGATATGAAACATATGAGGATCATGATATATGAAGAGCCTTTAAAGGAGAGTTTAAGGAGAGATGAACAAATTCAGGAAAGGCCCTCAGACCACAGAGGGTAAAAGAAAATTTTCAGAGCTTGTAGAGAGCAGAATTTCCACTCTGTACTGTCTTCCCGGTTTCTCAAACGCTAGAGGGCGCTCCCGAGCGAGTCCAAAATGAAAGGGTTAAGATGGAGCATTTGAGAAAAATCACAGTTTATAAATGGTTGAACATTTTTAGGATAAAAGAATACAGTCATTTCCTGAACACAGAGCAGCATAAAACATTTTAACACTGCTGTTATATTTTTAAGAGCTTCTGAACTCAAATTATAGAAGTTTAAAAAGGAGTTAAAATCAGTACTCAGTAGCAG
>NW_023494790.1:4494339-4506839 GCF_904425465.1 Colossoma macropomum
ACAGTGGCTGATATTATCAATGATGAGAATTTTTAGCTTAAAATCAGTATCTGTCACAAAATGTTGTAATGGTTGGACCCTAATGGGAGGCTGTTAGCCTGCTTTAGAACACCAGCAAAAGGTTCTTTAAAGAACTATATACAGCAGTTTCTCCAACATGGAGAAGAAATATTTAATCATGCAAAGAACTGTGCACATTTTGTACATTAGACATATGACAACATTTATGGTTATCATAACAGTCTGCTTTTTTGATCATATGGTCAGTGCTTGTAGACACTGACCAACTGTATGTTTCATTTTATATATATATATATATATATATATATATATAAGAGTTTAGTTTGGTGTGAAACATTGTTCTAGATAAACTTACCGTGTCAGAATTGTTCACAGTGGTGGTGATAGGAACCACTTCTAAAAGCTCCCTCACAGAAAGTTATAGGGCCCAGTGTGTGTATGTGTGTGTATATATATATATATATATATATATATATATATATATATATATATATGTATGTATATATATATATATATGTATGTATGTGTGTGTGTGTGTGTATGTATGTATGTATGTATGTATGTATGGGTCATTCTACAGAAACGTCCATTTTTGTGTCCCTAGCATTTACAGATTTATTACACTTAAAAAATGTTAGGGTTACAATTTATTTATATTTCAAAATAAACTAAATAAGCTGTTTTAACAATGACACCTTCTTGAGCCTCAATTTAGCAATATTGGTTTTTAAATCAAATATCTAGAATTCCAAGTACCACAGAAGAGCTCGTCTTTACAGTCATGTGTAAAGGCTGAGGCCATATTTTGAAGAAAAACCATGTTTTTCTGCTATTTTAACTATAATTATCTGTACTTGGAATATATAAATAAATTACATAAAAAACCCAATGCCACATAAATATTATAAAATATATAATGAAAGTTCCCGAGGAGTCGTATCACTGGTGTTACCACGTAACTCTTATTTTGAAATAAAAGTCACACTGATGACATCACTTGACTTCCTTTTACCTGTTTTCTGAGGATCTATGAAGAAAAGCACATGGTGAGTCCACTGTGTCTTTCAGTTATCAGAGATTTTCTCTTTTAGCTCATGATTTCATATGAAGCTTTTAGCTGAAGTCACTGGTGCGACCGACTTTATTCTGAGGTAATTGTGGAAAAATAGAATACAAATGGATTAAATTACATATTTTAGTGGATATTCCATGATTGACAACATGTGGTTTGATGCTCTGTAGCAGTTATTTAGTAAAATGCATTTTTCATTAAAAATGTCTCTGGTGTTTCCTTTATTATGTGTAACACCAATGAGGATCGGTAACACCAGTGACTCCTATGGAGAGACAGAAAAGTGGACGTTTCTGTAGAGTGACCCACATATATATGCTGGGTCCTATAATATCCGAGTTATGCCAGTGATAGTAGTGCAGAGCTCTACAGCTAAAGCTAACTCGGCTGAAGAGTGAGTTTCTTTGCCTAAAGATCAGGAGAAGCTTTTTCAGTGAGATCTCTGACTCTCCGACTGGATAAACAGTCTCCATGCTGAGTGATCACACTCCACCGCTTGGACATTGAACTTTCACCTCTGGTGTCCAGGCATGTTTGCTTTCAGTGTTATGAATGGCGGCGTTCTTGTCTGTTAACCCTCCGCTCAGGCCGAGGTCAGGAGTGCAGAGGTTAGTAGCTGTTGTGGACAGATGACTGACCGCTGTGCTGGCTGTGCTTTAGGAGTGACTTATCTTGACCTGATAAAGAAACACGCCCAGTTCACACTCTGTTCACGACTGTGGAAAACAATTGAGATTATAGAAATGACCTCAACATGCATGTACATCCCCCACACACACACACAGCACACACCCACACCCACACCCACACACTGTACTTTATTTCATTTCCATTCAAATCGGCCAGTAAGTACAATTTATTCATTGTTCATATTTCTGAGGAGATTAAATAGAAGATAATCTACTTACGGAATGAAGGAGAAAATCAAAGTGTAAAAACAGGACTTCTCAAAAAAAGATGGTTCTTCAAGGGTTCTTTAGTGAAGAAATAGGTTCTGTATAGAACCATAACCATTTAAAGAATGCTTTTGCATGATTAAAGGGTTCTTCAGATTGGAGTGCTGTAGATGGTTCTATATAGAACTGTTTTGAAAATGGTTCAAAATAGCACCCAAAAGAGTTCTGCTATTGTCACAGTGTCAAGCTTGTATACAATAGAAGAACCATTTTTGTTGTCATATAGAACGACTCCATCAATCTGAATAACCATTTCAGCATGCAAAGGGATATTTGAGTGTTCATGGTTTTATTCACTCTCAGGACAAAAAGGTCTGAAAATGTCACTGGGTCAGTTCCCCTCTTGTCACTGGGGTGGAACCCTAAAGGGTCCATCTCAGTACCTTTAGTCAGGGAACATAACTGAACTGATCTATTTTACTGTTCTGTTTTAAAACATTCGGTTATGAAAAGGTACAAATACAAACTTTTCACCTGGAAACACTTATTTAAGGTTCACAATCACACCTTAAAACCACTGTTGTACCTTTGAGGGAACGTTTACATTGTTTACATTTTTGAGAACCATTGTCTTTACTAAAGAACCCTTGAAGAACCATCTTTTTAAGAGTGTAGAGCCACAGAGAAAATAGGGCTCCTAACAACCACCCGCAAGACCTGGCTGCCCACCCCAGAGTCCAGACCTCAGCATCAGTGAATGTGTTTGATTACTTCAGAAAATGATCAACCAGCTTCTAAGACTGAACTTTGGAGGTGTGTCTGCAGATTCTTTGAGGAACTGAAAGTGAGTCTCCTGAAAAGAATGGCAGCTGGAATAAAGGTGAAGAGAGACTCACTGAACACTCAGACAGCTGAGATTAGATTTAGCCGTTGAGGATTCTGGGTGATTTTCTATTTTCTGCGTTTGTCCTGTTGCTGATAAATGATTGTCTGTTTTACTGGAAATCTAATTATGTGAAAGGAGGCTCAGAGTTTTGCACAGTGCTGTATTAATGCATTGGACTGTGTTCTTGTTGTAGAGCCATACCTGCTCCTCAGAGTGTGACGCTGCAGTGCTGAGAGTGCTGATTGATATCATTCGTGCATTTTTGTTGTGTTTTTTTAAGTCAGCGTGTTATGATTACGACGTATAAACACTTCTGTGATGCTGTGTGGGTGTTTTCTGGACTCTGGGCCTGCAGCTGTTCCCAATCAGGGAGTGCATATGGGCATTTATATAAGTAACCCTCTCTACACTGTGAAAGGCTTTACCAGGCTGAAGTGGCACAAATCCAATCTTTTGCCCTAATGCGACTCAGATCTGATGTTTTCAGAGCTGTGTGGACACGCAAATCTGATCTTTTCAAATCTGACCTGAGTCACTTTCATATGTGGTCCTAGATCAGATATCTGATTCGTGGTCATGCGACCTTAATGTGATGCTTAGATCGGAATTCATGTGCTTTTTTCCACTACGCCATCATTTAACGTTACCATGGCAACAGCGCCGAACAGAAGTTAAAGCCTGTAAACGGTGGAAAAGAAACACATCTCATCTTTTTCTCCTTCGTCTCGCTCTAATAATGAAGCTGATCAGTTAATTATCTTCTCAGCGAAGCTCGTTCTGCTCGTTAGTTTGTGCTGATGATGCACGTGATTCATTCACGTGACCTTACTGAGCAGGATGTGCGCATGAGGGTCATTTCAGGACATTTCAGGACATTAATGACAGATTTGAGTCACTTACCTAAACGAGTGTGAACCATCCTGTCAGAGAGATCGGAGTTGAGCAAAAAATTGGATTTGAGCCATTAGGCTTGTAATGTGAACGTAGCTAAAGTGTTCAGTTTAAAAGTGACCTGGCTGCCTTAACATTTTGTCAAGTGAACCTCTATTTAATAAGTTAACAACAATTATCTGTTCCATTCTGCTAAGTTTTTATTTTAAATGTAATCAAATCTCAAATTCAAGGCAGCCAGGTCACTTATTTCAATAGCAAATCTGTTTTTAACGTGTTCGGGAGGCTGAAATGTGCGCGTAGGCTTACTTTGGCCTGCAGGTTCATGTTTGTGTTGTCGTTGTTTGGGTATTCTGGACGTTCCTGCTCACTGCAGTTAGTGAAATGTCATGGCTGGTTATGCAAAACTCACCGAGCGAGTGTCCGCCCCGCCCCGCCGCAGGATTATACCAACCTTAAGGACGCAGTTTATCACTGATTAATAAAGTCTGATTCATCAGTAACGCTGCACAGATCTGCATTAACAGAGGCTGCAGCTGAACAGCTGATATTGCAGTACTCTCAGTATTGTTGCAGTGGGGATTTGAGGTGGATTCAGTTGGTTCTCGTCACAGACGGCTCTTTTACAGTGGCGTGTGTGTTTTAGTGCTCAGTAAACAGTGTTTCTGTCAGTCACATATGAAGGAACTGACCATGGGCTGCAGATGGAGCGGTGCTAACAGTAAACGACGTGTTCAGATGAGGAATGCTTTCTGACTCATTCTCATATTTGAGTAGATCTGTAGGAGCTCATGGACAGATTTGTTTAACTGTAGGAAGAACACGGAAAAAGAGCTTCGGCTGATATTAATGTTCTCATAACTTTCATTTAGCGCGCCAATAAAAAAGCAGTAGTATGAAAACATTTAGGAGCTCACAAAGTGAACATTTGTCTTATTATTCAAAAATAACTGAGGGAAATGTTTCACTGCGCTTGAGTTATGGAGGCTAAGCTAATGAGAACGCTAACTTTAGAGCTAACCGGTACAGTAGCTAACTTTAAAGCTAACCAGTACAGTAGCTAGTTTTAGAGCAAACCGGTATAGTAGCTAACTTTAGAGCTAACCAGTACAGTAGCTAACTTTAGAGCTAACTGGTACAGTAGCTAACTTTAGAGCTAACTGGTATAGTAGCTAACTTTACAGCTAATCAGTACAAGAGCTAACTTTAGAGCTAACCGGTACAGTAGCTAACTTTAGAGCTAACCAGTGCAGTAGCTAACTTTAGAGCTAACCGGTACAGTAGCTAACTTTAGAGCTAACCGGTACAGTAGCTTACGGGAGAGCTAACCAGTACAGTAGCTAACTTTAGAGCTAACCGGTACAGTAGCTAACTTCAGAGCTAAGCAGTCCAGTCCCTAGCTTTAGAGCTATCGAGTACAGTAGCTAACTTTAGAGCTAACCAGTACAGTAGCTGACGATAGAGCTAACCAGTACAGTAGCTATCTTTAGAGCTATCTAGTACAGTAGCTATCTTTAGAGCTATCTAGTACAGTAGCTAGCTTTAGAGCTATCTAGTACAGTAGCTAACTTTAGAGCTGTCTAGTACAGTAGCAAACGATAGAGCTAACCAGAACACCTTGAACATAGAACACTTTCCAGTGCATTTTCCATCTAAATGAAGAACCGTTGTACCATGCAAAGAACACTTTAATCATGCAGGGTGTTTTATGTGTTTGTTCTGTATATTTTCTGTGACTTTCTATGATTTTCAGTGATTTCAGTTTTTGGGTACTGGCATCTAGAACGGTTACTGAGTTCTCCAGGTCCTGTTTGTGATTCTCAATGGAAGCAAAAGCGTTTGTGGTATTTCCTTCATACCTGAAGCCAGTCAAAGGTCAGGCACTGCTCTAAGTGACCCTTAACCCCGGGCCCTGATCACAGAGCTCTGGTTCTCTCTGAAATCTCTGGTTTGTTTGAAATTGGCCTGTTTTGGTCGCCGTGTTTTCAGCCGCGTTTGTAAACAGGTCCAGGCTGCTGTTTAGCTGAACTCGTCCACAGGAGCTTTGATGGATGCTGAACATGTCAGACACATAAACTCACTTTTACCACAGCACAGCAGTTTATGATGCTTAATCAAATAAAAACGGAATTGAAGCCTAAAATGTCAGACAAGGAGACATCCAGACATTACAGTCGTGCATGACTTCGACTTTTACCAAAGAAGCGAAGATTCGTCAGAGCTTTTCGTTTGTAAACTGCACAAAAACCTGCCAATCAAACCTGTTTATCGTTGCCGTCATAAGAGAACCTCAAAATTCACCATATCAAAGGTGCCAAATCATAAAAAAACTAGTTTTCTTTGCTTTTTTGAGTTTTGAGTTTGATGTAGGATGTAAATAAAACTCTCCACAGCAAACACAGCCTCTCTACTGCAACCATTCAGCCCACAGCAGGTTAGCCCCACCCACTCAGCCCACAGCAGTTTAGCCAGGCCATTCAGCCTACAGCGGTTTAGCCCCGCCCATACAGCCTACAGCTGTTTAGCCCCACCCATTCAGCCTACAGCAGTTTTGCCCCGCCCATTCAGCCTACAGCAGTTTAGCCCCACCCATTTAGCCTACAGCAGTTTAGCTCCACCCATTCAGCCTACAGCAGTTTAGTTCCACCCATTCAGTCTACAGCAGTTTAGACCCGCCCATTCAGCCTACAGCAGTTTAGCTCCACCCATTCACCCTACAGCAGTTAAGCTCCACCCATTCAGCCTACAGCAGTTAAGCTCCACCCATTCAGCCTACAGCAGTTTAGCTCCACCCATTCAGCCTACTGCAGTTTAGCCCTGCCCACTCATGCTGAGGTTATAAGGAGTGTTTCAGCCTAGACTGCTTTTTGAATGAGGCACGATACAAGGCAGCCAATGAGAACAGAGCTCATTTACATAAATCCGCCTTAAAGGTACAGTAACACCCTGTGTGATTGGGATAAAGAGAGGATGAAAAAGGCTCATATTAAAATTAATTATGACTGTTTTTGGTATAAGTGTTATTAGAGGAGCTCATAGCAGTGAAATGTAGGATGTGGACTGTTTGTTACATTAACAGATGTTGAGATCGTTCTTTTCTCCTCTTCTCCTATAAAGATACCATTTCTGAGAAACAGTGTTTTGTTATGACAGCAGTGATGTTCTGGATAACGGCCCAGAATGGCCTAGAACTTAGACTTCGAGCTGGGTTCTGCGTCTTCTTCTTCTTCTTTTGGTGAAGCAGCTGGAGGGGCGTTCAAACGTCCTGCTGGTCTCTCGCCAAGAGTCAATATTTTTGGAGCGTCTCTTCACCTCACTGAACCCGAGCGCGGATCTGCTGCAGTGGAGGAGGTCTGGAATCCGTCTCCCTCAGAGTTCCTCATGGAGTTCAGAGAAACTGCCGTGTCAGCTGAGTGACCCATGTGTTCGGCTGGAACTGAACCAGGTCCTGCATTCAGAGACGCAGCGGAAGCTTCTCAGCAGGGCTGTCACTGAGGGACGGGCAATATGACGATATTTTATCGTTATCATGATAAATTATACCACAATATGCTTTTCTGAGCATATAGTCGATATCGTCAGTGCTTAGAACACAGACTGACTACACGTTTCATTACAAAGTGAGTGTAATGAGGCCTGTTTCATTGAATTAAGTGCAGTTTGTGAAACATTGTGATTATTTTATAATTTATTATTATAATTATTATTGTAGCATTTCATCATATGTGGCACTACAGGTTCTAATTTGTTTGTTCCGACTTATTTTATCTCAAAATACTAAATATTGTGACACATAGTGCATCTTGAAAATGTCTTGAAGTATCGTGATATTATATTTTCCCATATCGCCCACCCCTACGGTCACCTATCAGTTATTTTAGTAATCGAGTTATAATTATTTTGACTGAAATGAATCATAAATATTCAGATTTGATGCAGTTTTCAGTTCTGAGGTCAGTTTGTTTTTCAGTATTTTATGTAGTAGAAACATCTTGATTCTTCAGCGCTCTAATTGACCGTTTGTAAAATAATGATTGACATGCATCTCAGCCAATCACAATCGTGTGTATGCACTACTTCCGTCATAAAGCGAAGGAAGAACTACTCAAAAACAAACCTGCAGTGAGAACGGTGGCAGCAGTAGGTTTGAGTTTCTGGACATTTTTTATTTGCAAAAATCATTTTAATATGATGTTTTAATAAATTGTTGTTCTTAGTTAATCTGCTGACAGTTATATTGATGAATCAATCATACTTTCTGCGGTTTCGTGTTGCCTGTCGCGGATGCTCCACGGGACGCTGTGACATTTTAAGATGAGTTTCATGATGGCTGGAAAACGATTCTTTCACTGTTTTAACTGTGAGTCGTTTGAGTCCACAGAGAAGCTGCTCAACTTCGTTATACTCGATGACCAACCACTATAGTGGAAAATGTTGGATTTTGCAGCCTGTTGGAGCTTTTAGAGCCCAGATTATAATCCAGAAAATACACTTCAGAGATTCAGAGACTGGTATACCTGAACTGTACAACCAATGTCATCACAGTTAGCGGTACAGTTAGATGTTAAAGCCACAAGCTTCACAACTGATACTTGGTCTTCACGTGTGAGTCCAGTGTCTCTCATAAAAAGACTTCTTCTGTTGGAATCTGTGTCGGTATCGGCAGTTGTGTATCAGAATTGGATCGGAACCGAAACACTGTGGATCGTCCCATCACTAATTACAATTATTTTTATTTAATATTTCACTCACTGCACTGAATCCAGTTAAACAGGACTAATTATGCTCCTTTTATAGTGATTTAAGCTGGTCAGTGTTCTTTAGGTACTGACGACATCCATGATACGCTCAGAAAAGCAAACTAGGCATAGTTTATCACAACAGCTACAAATGTCCTCATATTGCCCACCCAGGCCTACAGCTTATCCTTCTGGGTCTCGGTGGGGTGCTGGAGCCTATCCCAGCTGTCATTGGGCGGAAGGCAGGATACACCCTGGACAGGTCGCCAGTCCATCGCAGGGCAGACAGACATACACAGTCACACACACACTCAAACCTAGGGACAATTTAGCATGTCCAATTAGCTTAACTGCATGTTTTTGGACTGTGGGAGGAAACTCACGCAGACACGGGGAGAACAGGCAAACTCCACAGAGAAATGACTCTGGTCGTCCGGCCGGGAATCGAACCCAGGCCATTTTTGCTGTGAGGCGACAGCGCTACCCACTGCACCACCGTGCCGCCCAATTAAAGAATAGTTTGGTAAAAAATCTAATTGAATGAAATCAGCAATGATTGTTCAGCATTTCTGAGCTGAATCCTGGCTTCCTGCCGTTTTGAGGCTGGTTGCCGGGCTGTTTCGTGATGACTGCACTCTTGTGTTATGTTTTCATTCTCGCTGTGTTTTGTAGCTGTGTTTGTTCACGTTGGCCCCGTGTTGCTCTAAGAGCCGGCTGCTAATTTACATGTTTCATACACCTGCTGAAAGGTGTAAAACCGGTCTGTCACGCCGTAATGATGATGCAGGTTTAAAATCTCCAGCACAATGCAGGCGGTCATTATCTGAGAGTGAGACACACATTCCTGGACTGGCGGAGTGTCACGCTGATCCTCCTCAGTGCCGCCATGCAGCTTAGCGCTTCTCTCAGGACCGCTGATACACCTGAAACCAGCACCGCCGCCGGACAAACCAGTTCAGCCACGTTAGGCCTCAGTATATTACTCAGAAAGTTGATGTCATCACCTTCTTTATTAGTTCCGCCAAACCCTTCGCTGGAAGCTCATGTTGTTTAAAGTTGGCCTTTAAGTTTGTTTTGTACTCCTAATGTAGTAGATCAGCCAAGACATGTTTGCTGTCTGATATTTGGTGTTTTAGAGGCTAATGTAGCTGTGGCTGTTAATATACTAGATTTAGTGATTTTCACACTGTTTTCTATCAACATAGCTGCTCCTGTTTTAGCTGTGCTAATAAACTTTTGTCCATATTTATTGACAACAGTGAGGCTGTTTACATCTTGCATCAACATGCATTTTTAGAGATGAGATCACGTTTGGATTTCACTTTGCCGTATGAAAAGCCAGGTTTAAACACATCCAGGATGCACTGGATTGTAAACTATATTCGGAGCTGGTCAGGGACGGATCTTCAACACATTCAACACAAGTGCAGAAGTGTGTGCTGAGCAGTCATGGACACAGAAGTGCATTTGGCCAACTTACAAACAATTTCCAAATGTGTTAATTTCATAACATCAGGTTATAACCTGTTCCTGACAGCCGTGCAGTCATCACCGTGCCTGTTCTAGCACTTCTGCACTGTGGTTATAAAGCTGTGACTGTGTACACTCCTGGGCAAAAACAGTTTTTTTAGGGTTTTAAAGATTGTTACTGATGGTTTTGGCTGGTCAGGGTCCAGATTTAAACTTTATAACCATTTATAACCATCATATATACATCATATATAGAAAAGAATATCATGATAGAATTTGGGTCCAGTGCTAAAACTAAAACTAAAGCTAAAGTTCAGACAGCAGACACGTCTTGGCTGATTGACTACATGTGGTGTTTTGATTGACCTGTCGCTTTAACAGTGTTGTGAACATTTATCAGCGGTTTGTTCACAGTTCATCACCGTGTTACACGCTGAGGTCAGTAAGAGTGTTTGTCCAGCCGTTTCGGCCCATTTTGTTCACATATACACTTTAAACTGGCTTCACATATTTTCACCAAACATGGAAAACCTCTGTGTTTATGTAAGCGGGCCTACACTTTGACTGAATTCTGTACTCGTTTCATCTGGACAGTCACTGGACGGCCTCTCTTGGTCCAGCTGCTGGTGAAAAGAGGAATTCTTTCGTTTTCTTTCTTTCCTCCAGCTGCGTGCCTGAGTAAAGTCCACAGATGTGGCCTTAAGAAACCCTACACCCTCGCAGATCCATATCATAAGAAACCCACACTGCTGTGGATCCATATTGAGGTCCATCTGTCACTGCTGCTGATGGGTTAATGGAGCGGGTGGACGGAGGCCAAGCGTCTGTTCCTTCTGTTGCTTTTACACAATCAGTTCAGCAGCGTTTGGAGCACCGTTCACGTTTACTGCTCTGTTAAGGTCTGGATCCATAATTAAATGCTGCTCTAACCCAGCACTGAGGGCTCTCACAGGGCTGAATGATCCCACCAAAGAACCTCATCACGATATATCTTTACACAGCAACGACTCTGATAATTAATGATACATGTTGATTATTATTATTATTATTATTATTATTATATGAATTTCCTTAAGCTCAATTTAAAGTCATGTTGGTTCATTAATGCTGAAAAACATCAATGATGATGATGAAGTCGGCTGAAGGCTTAACTTGTGCTGGTTTGAAAACAGATTTGGATATATAACCTTTTTTCTACTCTCAATTACCATTTGTTCTTAACCTTTTTACTACTACTACTACTAATAATAATAATAATAATAATAATAAAGTTTAATTATAGAGCACTTTGTTTTCAAGTGGCAGCTCAGTGTGTTTTACCGACAGGTGATATAATTCTGTAACAGTAATAATAATAAAATAAATACAGTTTAAGAATATTATTTCCAACAGACAACAACATAGATAAAATACCAAAAATGTAGAATTTGAAAAGCTAAATTAAAGCGATACGTTTTCAAATGTTTGGGACATGAATTTTCATCAAACTCACAGCCATACGTACCTTTACTTACCCTAATTTCAACACATGACGGAAGTAGTGCATACACACGATTGTGATTGGCTGAGATGCATGTCAATCATTATTTTACAAACGGTCAATTAGAGCGCTGAAGAATCAAGATGTTTCTACTACATAAAATACTGAAAAACAAACTGACCTCAGAACTGAAAACTGCATCAAATCTGAATATTTGTGATTCATTACAGTCAAAATAATTATAACTCTATTACTAAAATAACAGATAGGTGACCGTAGGGGTGGGCGATATGGGAAATATAATATCACGATACTTCAAGACATTTTCAAGATACACTATGTGTCACAATATTTAGTATTGTGAACATAGCTAATGCTAGCTAACTTTTCTATCTGAAAATGGCTAAAACTAGAAATAAACTGTAACCCTAAAATGCTTTTTAAGTGTAATATATCTGTAAACGCTAGGGACACAAAAATGGACGTTTCTGTAGAATGACCCAACTCTGATAAATAGTTTGCATGGTTGTATGCAAAGCAAACTTTCAGTTTAGATGAATAAAAGCAATATTTTACATCATTTCAAACCTTGAAAGCACTTCAAATCAGCTGCCCTGTGCTCTGTTTTACTTTTTACAGTGTTTGCACAGGATGTTGTTGTTTACAGGCTCTCTAATTGGTCAAAGTCTGTCTGTCTTATGAATTTCAGTGTTAAAGTACTAATCATAACCATCATATATAGTCAGAAAAGGATATCATGATAGAATTTGGCTCCAGTGCTGAAACTAAAACTAAAGCTAAACTTGGCTGATTGACTACATGTGGTGGTTTGATTGACCTGTCGCTTTAACAGTGTTGCTGTAAACATTTATCAGTGGTTTATTCACAGTTCATCACTGTGTTACATGCTGAGGTCAGTACCAGTGTTTGTCCAGCCGTTTCGGCCCACTTATCTAGCATCAAAATAGTTGCTCTAAACTCTCAAGATGAGCATTCTCATTTTATTGAAATGACCTCAAAGGTGCATCTTTAATATCTAAAAATG